>NW_007226237.1:0-1399 GCF_000164805.1 Carlito syrichta
TTTTACATTGCTTATAAAATAATTTTTTAAGTGAAACTTGCATTCAAAATTAGGACCACATTAAACATTTAAAGCATGGGTAATATTGTACATGACACCATAAGTTGAATGCAGGGAGAGCAAACTGATTGCAATATTACTATTAGCTGAATTTCATTAAGAAGATACATATTCTGCCAAGGTGTTCATATCATGCACTCCAAAACTTAATATCGCATCAGCAATCTTTGATTATCTGCAGATTTTGGCTTACCATTCCATTTCTGTTCACCATTCTATTAGATATCACAGCTCTCTGCAGTTTAAAATATATAGAAAGTTTTTTTACAGCTTTGAGAATTTGCTTTAGATTGGCAGAGTCAATCAAAACTAAATGTAATCTTATTACTTTGAAATTATGCCTTAATTCAGCTTATTTTGGATTTACAATATATTTAAGGATATCTTTATACATACTGTTTTTATATTTTAGAAATTTATTTTTAGTCATTTGTATACTCGGGAAATTCATTCATCTCGGCACATCTAAATTTGAGTTTTTCCCCAGACCTGCTTTCATTCAGGCAACTCTTAGTCAGTCGTTAATAGAGAGGGCTTTTCCCACCACTTGTGCCACATGAGAGATCAGTTTTCACCAGGGAATGGAACCAGACTGTCCACTCCAAACACAGATGCCTTCCCCTTCTCTTGAGATTCTGAGCTGCTCTGGCAGAATGGCTCAAAGGGTCATGAATAGTTGAAAGAACTTGCATGGAGGGTAATTTTTATATCGGTTTCACCTGGGAGATTTTTCATAAGCCAGCTCAGAACCTCTCTGCTTGCTATGCAATACAGAAATAACTGGGTAAGTCTCTCATAAATTGAATTGAACTGACCATGGATTTGAAGTTACTGCCTTTCCCACTGAGTTAAAGCCAAATAGAGTTGCCTCCCTGGGCCAGACTTTGATCAGTAACACAGTACTCTCCTCTTCCTGACTTAAATGCATCCAGTCCGAGCACGGGCTTTATTTAATGTTCTTGTTCACTTCACTGGAAATGCTTTAACTCTGGCACCTGCTGGCTGTGAAAGTGATTAGGATTTCATGGGACCACAGCATTTCATTTCTAGTAAGCCACACCACGGCCCATAAATTAATACAGGATTATGCTTCAGCATTTACTCTGCAGGCTTGTTTTGAACTGAAAAGGAAAGGCAATTGAAGGATGAAGGAAAAAAAAGGAATATTATGAGATGAAAAGTGAACAGTGATACAAAACCTGACAGTGTATATTAGCATAAGCAATTTCTTATGAGGAAACTACGAAACTTACATGACCACACCACTGTACTTTGTTAATGCTGATAAGCATCATTCCTTCCTCTCAAAACCTGACTCATTTTACATGTGGAAAACATC
>NW_007226238.1:0-1494 GCF_000164805.1 Carlito syrichta
CCATGCGCTCTGCTAAAATGCAACAACTTTGGAATGAGTAGACAACAGATCCTATGGGACTAGAAGCTCACTACAAGCTCCTGATGCATTATGCTTCTCTTCCATATGATAGCGATCACACTGTCATTATTATAAGCACTCGTGCACATCTAGACTGCTAAATCCCAAATGGAAGACTACATGCCACCTTTATGTACTTCACTCCCAGACCTGGCATATCATGTAAAGAGCTTGAAAAATCACTCACATAGCATACTGCTTAGTTGTTCTGTTATTATTTATGAAATGCAGCACCCATTATATATAAACAAATAGACACATGTCCGTACATATGTAAATAGATTATCAATATAAATATTTTTTCTGAAGTTCTCCTGTTTTGTTGGTTCTAAACTCTGCAACTTAAACAATATTTTTCTGTTGTCTCAAGAAAAAAATGTTTTCTTATAGTTGGGGATGAGTAAAGAAAAAGAAACTTTGGAAAAAGCGAGCCTGCTTACAATTTTAATAGCGTTGTTCCTTCTCTCTCACTGCTTGCTCCTGAAATAGTTGTGCTCTAACAGGTTGGGTGATGCAGTCATGTGAGAGAGTACGCTGTGCACCAGCATGGGCCAAAAGAGGCAGAAGAGATGTGCATGGATGTCCCCTCTGCCTTTTTTCCCCCCAGTTAAAACTCCAGAAGCTGATGCTCCAGTTTGGGAACTCAGTTAAGTATGGGCTACTCTGTCTGCTGCGTGAAATGGAGAGGATTCAAAACATCAAGGTTTAATGCACCTCGGAAAGCCCCCCATGTCCATAATGGCAGGACTATGGAGATGCTGGGGAACCATGGAGAAAAATGAGTGGTGACAAGAATGAATAAATATTAATAAGGTCATTCCTCAACCTAAAATCTTTCAAAGATTTTAGGTGCTCTTGGTATAAAGTTCAAAATCCTTGCAAAGGTTCTCAGGAGGTTCCGTGGCCTGACAGCCCACTTCTTCAGTCATGTATGAGCTGCCTCTCCTTCGTGTCATTGCTCCAGTCATACTGGCCTGTCATTCTTCAGATGTGACCAACTCTCCTGCTGAGACCTTCCTCTTTAGGGTTTTATACAAATTGTTCTTCTTTCATGCACCGCTTTCTTCCCTAACCTTTACCTAGACAACTCCAATATGAGGACCTTGTAGTCAAGGAGCTTATGGTCTAATGAAAAACAGGTCTTCTCTTCAACACACCACATCTCTCTCACTCATTCTAGAAACTGACATGGCTATCCCCATGCCAAAGGATACCAAGTCCCTGAGAAATATCTGTTAAGGGAATAAATGTCTCAGTGCTTTTAAAGATAATTATTGAGGCTGAGGCAGAAAGATCATTTGAGGCTAGGAGTTTGAGACCACCCTGGGCAACAGCAATAATTTGTCTCTACAAAAAATTTTTTTAAAAAAAGATGACACTTGGAAGGCTGAGGCGGAAGGATCGCCGGAGCCCAGCAGGTCGAGGCTGCGGTGG
>NW_007226239.1:0-759 GCF_000164805.1 Carlito syrichta
CTAGACAACTCCAATATGAGGACCTTGTAGTCAAGGAGCTTATGGTCTAATGAAAAACAGGTCTTCTCTTCAACACACCACATCTCTCTCACTCATTCTAGAAACTGACATGGCTATCCCCATGCCAAAGGATACCAAGTCCCTGAGAAATATCTGTTAAGGGAATAAATGTCTCAGTGCTTTTAAAGATAATTATTGAGGCTGAGGCAGAAAGATCATTTGAGGCTAGGAGTTTGAGACCACCCTGGGCAACAGCAATAATTTGTCTCTACAAAAAATTTTTTTAAAAAAAGATGACACTTGGAAGGCTGAGGCGGAAGGATCGCCGGAGCCCAGCAGGTCGAGGCTGCGGTGGCCGGAAGCGGCCACTGCACTCCAGTCTGGGTGACAGAGTGAGACTTCCACTCAAAAAAAAAAAAAGATGACAATTACTGCCTTGTCTCTTGTAAATCCATCTGGGGAGCAGGAGGTTGGAAGCACAGGCAGTCTGAGTGAGAACTCTCAGCCAGGGATCCAGGCCAGGACTCATGCTGTGAAGTAGGAACGTTTTCAAGGGAAGTGACCCTTTGCTGGAACACCTCGGTTCCAAGGTGGTCATTAACTTTGAATTGTTGTGCAGTGCGAATAATTTGCCTGTGGAAAAAAATTAGCACTAACAGGAATGCTACTTTTGTCACTAAATTTCAACTAGAAACCTGACTCATCTCAGCCAGACTCAGTCCAGACTATGCCATTTCTGTAACATTAAAATATAACCTG
>NW_007226240.1:0-1673 GCF_000164805.1 Carlito syrichta
ATCTGAGTATCACATGTTCTCACTCATATAGTGGACCTTAAACATCTATCGTAATACTATAAGAAAAGGACTGACAGTGGTGGGAAACTATGGGGGGGTGGGGAGGGGAAGGGAGGTGGGACTAATGGTAGTGAATATCTGTCTGGGGACAGGGAGATACCTCTTATCAACAAGTGTGACTGAATAATGCATATTTGTGAACCTAACCCTTAACTGTACCCCACAATTTTAAAATGAAAAATGAAAAAATAAAATAAAAGGAGAATAGTACATAGGAAAAGACCAAGTAGGCTCTTAGAAGTCTGTTAAGAAATTTTACCTTCACAAAAGAGAAGCTCTTGAAGTGGTTTTAAGTGATCAGAATTATGTTTTGAAAACATCCTACTTACATTGTTGAAATTGGATTGTCACAGGGCCAAAATGAATGCAAGTAGACAAATTAGGAGTTATTTTCATGGCTTGGACAAGTGTTGATGGGCTAGAGCCTCTCTGGTGAAGATGGAGAACAGGGTATGGATTTGAAGAAGGGTCTCAGCAATGAATCAAAAGTGAGAAGTTAGGGCAGCAGAAGAATTACTAGTGACTCCAAGTTTTATGGCCCAGGCAACCAAATAAGGAACACCAAAGACAAGCAGTCTCAGAGATAAGTCGATGGGAAATATGACTAGACATTCAGCTTTGAACATATTAAGTCGAGGTTCCTTTGAGCCTACTCTAGTATCAATTGTACTTTTTTTTTTTATAGGGGAGAGCATGAATGCAGACCCCCACTACCACAAATTATGCAGTCGAGTTTCCTACATTTGGGGAAATCGCAGGGGTCAGCACATCCGGAGTGCAATGGATAAGCCTCACCCTGGGAAAACCACCTTCATGATCATGGTATCTCTCCTGCCAGGTAAGTATCAACTGTACTTTTAATACAGGGCTTATGCTATATTCATATGATTAAAACGTGAATCATAATAGCTGCACTGGAGACATCTTTTTTCTCATTTTCCATCTAAATACATTGAAGGCAGAAAAATTTCAACCTTCTTTAGTATTTTCACGTTATTTAATTTATACAGTGATATTTCAATCTAAAAAGATGCTCTCAGCCTATTTACTATTTGACAAAATACACAAGGGTAAAGCACAAGTATTTGTTCTTGAATGGAAGGAGGAAGAGTACACTACCAAATAGTCTGTGAGTGTGTTCTTCAGCCTTCCAAGTAGTTAACACTTGGAGTGGGGGGAAGTGATAAACAAATACATATATAAATCCAGATAGGACTTAGGGGAAGATGGTGGTGGAGTAAGTCCCAGTGTGAGTGAGTGAGTGTATGCAAAATTTTGCATACATGTCTATGAGTGAGTGTGTAAGTGGCTGACTGCTTGAGGATTCAGGAGCAAGAAACCAGAGACCTCCTGATGAAGTAGCTGGTGCCACAGTTGCTCTACTTTGACCCTAGAATCTTCTGAGCACAGAAGCCAAGAGCCATTTTTTAAAAAAATCAGCAAAGTTTTTCTGGGAAGAAGCAGCCAAGAGTGACCATTGGCTCCAGGCTCTGCCTCACTACTGTAGCGCCTGACCGGACAGTGGTCACAAGGACTGTGGAGAAGCAGAGGCAGAGGCATAACAGAGGCAGAGCCCCACTTGAGAAGATGAAAGAGGCACGTTGCCACCATCT
>NW_007226241.1:0-1405 GCF_000164805.1 Carlito syrichta
TATAACCCTTCTTTTGGGAACAGGATCCTGGTGTCCTCAGTTTTAGCAGGTATCTGGCTTTGGAAGGAGGCCTTAATACATCTTTTCCAATGGGTAAAAGAGTAAAGAAGTACCTCCTCACGCAATCCTTTCATTCCTCTGCCCCCTTTTATATTCACCTCCCACTTCCGTTTCAAACCATGAGTTGAGGAATCAAGACCATTCTACTCCAGCTCCCCACCCCCATCCCCCGTTCCCTTGAGCCTGATTGCTCCCTCCTCTCTAGCCTGAAGTCCCTTCTGGAGAAACCTAATCAAACCTGCCACATCTGTTGTTGATGCTTAGCTAAGGGGCCTAAACAAGAAATCAATGTTTCCCAACCCAGGGGATGCATTTTGCTGTTTTCCCCTTTAATGTCATGTCAGGAATGTCACTGGGAAGCCAGCTGCTTAAAGGAGTGTCAGCTCACATTTGGAGAGGCCCCTGACAACACTGAGGCAGGTGAAGTCAGAGGACAGTCCCAAAGTGAGGGATTGCTGGGGGTGAGCATTGGAGTTCCTGAGTTCTGCCATGTTCTGCTGACAGAAGAAGCCAAAATCAGGCCCAGAGGACTGAACTTCCCCCTCTTGTAGGACTATGCAATGGAGTTCCCTAACAGAGACCCCACCTGAATCAGGGGCTAGCTGGCATGACATGTCATGTCTATTTCCATCCTGGTTGCACCCAATTCCATCCCTAGTCTGTCCAGGTATGATCTGGGAAACAGGTAAATCCCTGGAAGAGAAAATAGGCTTTTTCTGACCATGAGGTTCCCTGTGGTGACCAAACATCAGAAAGCAACCTTCAAATCAAACACCTCTGTAGGCTGACCCCAGATCTCTGTATACCTCCTGACTTCCCAGTCTCCAAGTGCTGTGCTCTGAGTATCTCTTCTCCCCACTCCCAGGCCTTCATCCTCCCGCTGCCAGCTGGTTTCCAGCCCCCCGTGGAGCTCCGGACCCATGCTAGTCCCACAACATCATGACACAGAACTCAGACTCGGATTTAACTGACAGTTCTGCAGCAGCTGCTGGTGTTCGACAGTGCACCACATACCCCACGCCCTAACCAAGGAATCAGAAGACCCGGGTATCAGGCCTGGTTCTGCTGGCTGTTGTGACCTTCAGCAGGCCAGTTATTAGCTCGGGGTAAATTTCATGGCCTCATTTAAACATTTCCAGACAAGGCGCTCTTAGGTGTTCTCTCCTCTCTGCTCTCTAACACTCATGACATCCACACACAAGCAATGCCTCCTACCATTCTGTCTGGTAACTGCCACTGTGCCCATTTCTCCAACCTGGTTATAAACTGCTTGAGAACAGTGATGGGTCCATTAGAGTTGACTACCCAACACCTAGCTCAACACTTGGCTATAGGTGATACTCAG
>NW_007226242.1:0-1347 GCF_000164805.1 Carlito syrichta
TCAAACCATGAGTTGAGGAATCAAGACCATTCTACTCCAGCTCCCCACCCCCATCCCCCGTTCCCTTGAGCCTGATTGCTCCCTCCTCTCTAGCCTGAAGTCCCTTCTGGAGAAACCTAATCAAACCTGCCACATCTGTTGTTGATGCTTAGCTAAGGGGCCTAAACAAGAAATCAATGTTTCCCAACCCAGGGGATGCATTTTGCTGTTTTCCCCTTTAATGTCATGTCAGGAATGTCACTGGGAAGCCAGCTGCTTAAAGGAGTGTCAGCTCACATTTGGAGAGGCCCCTGACAACACTGAGGCAGGTGAAGTCAGAGGACAGTCCCAAAGTGAGGGATTGCTGGGGGTGAGCATTGGAGTTCCTGAGTTCTGCCATGTTCTGCTGACAGAAGAAGCCAAAATCAGGCCCAGAGGACTGAACTTCCCCCTCTTGTAGGACTATGCAATGGAGTTCCCTAACAGAGACCCCACCTGAATCAGGGGCTAGCTGGCATGACATGTCATGTCTATTTCCATCCTGGTTGCACCCAATTCCATCCCTAGTCTGTCCAGGTATGATCTGGGAAACAGGTAAATCCCTGGAAGAGAAAATAGGCTTTTTCTGACCATGAGGTTCCCTGTGGTGACCAAACATCAGAAAGCAACCTTCAAATCAAACACCTCTGTAGGCTGACCCCAGATCTCTGTATACCTCCTGACTTCCCAGTCTCCAAGTGCTGTGCTCTGAGTATCTCTTCTCCCCACTCCCAGGCCTTCATCCTCCCGCTGCCAGCTGGTTTCCAGCCCCCCGTGGAGCTCCGGACCCATGCTAGTCCCACAACATCATGACACAGAACTCAGACTCGGATTTAACTGACAGTTCTGCAGCAGCTGCTGGTGTTCGACAGTGCACCACATACCCCACGCCCTAACCAAGGAATCAGAAGACCCGGGTATCAGGCCTGGTTCTGCTGGCTGTTGTGACCTTCAGCAGGCCAGTTATTAGCTCGGGGTAAATTTCATGGCCTCATTTAAACATTTCCAGACAAGGCGCTCTTAGGTGTTCTCTCCTCTCTGCTCTCTAACACTCATGACATCCACACACAAGCAATGCCTCCTACCATTCTGTCTGGTAACTGCCACTGTGCCCATTTCTCCAACCTGGTTATAAACTGCTTGAGAACAGTGATGGGTCCATTAGAGTTGACTACCCAACACCTAGCTCAACACTTGGCTATAGGTGATACTCAGCAAGTAGGGGTTGAATACATGAATGAATTCAAGGAAGAAAGGAGACAGAGACACTCACCTAGATTTTCACTGGATTTTTTTTTATTTCCCTAGGCATGCTAGGGTGGAGAGGGA
>NW_007226243.1:0-726 GCF_000164805.1 Carlito syrichta
CTCTCTGCTCTCTAACACTCATGACATCCACACACAAGCAATGCCTCCTACCATTCTGTCTGGTAACTGCCACTGTGCCCATTTCTCCAACCTGGTTATAAACTGCTTGAGAACAGTGATGGGTCCATTAGAGTTGACTACCCAACACCTAGCTCAACACTTGGCTATAGGTGATACTCAGTAAGTAGGGGTTGAATACATGAATGAATTCAAGGAAGAAAGGAGACAGAGACACTCACCTAGATTTTCACTGGATTTTTTTTTATTTCCCTAGGCATGCTAGGGTGGAGAGGGAGGTAAAGATGCAGAAATGGCTAGGCTTATCTCTGTAATCCAAGCACTTCAAGAGGCCGAGGCGGGAGGATTCCTTGAGCCCAGAAGTTGGAGACCAACTTGGGCAACGTAGCAAGACCTTGTCTCTACAAAAAATTAGCCAGGCATGGTGGCTCATGCCTGTAGTCCTAGCTACTAGGGAGGCTGAGGTGAAGAAATCACCTGAGCCCAGAAATTTGAGGTTGCAGTGAGCGGTGATTGTGCCATTGCACTCCAGCCTGGGTGACAATGGGAAAGCTCTCACTAGAGAGAGAGAGAGAGAGAGATTCAGAAATGGCCTGAATTTGGCTTTTGTGCTAAGTGACTGTTCATGTTTCCAATTCACGGCTTGTGGAGAAGACTTGAGAGCTTAGCAGAACTTACTAATATCCCTTATGCTATAACAAACCAGGA
>NW_007226244.1:0-559 GCF_000164805.1 Carlito syrichta
GAAACAGTTCTGTGGCCAAGACTACAGAGTTGGTGGTAGTTTATTGAACATACTTTTCCATGACTCTAGGGCCCCTGAATTTATGACAGTGCTGGGCTATTTTTACATGAATGTCTTCAGGCACAAGAGGGTGGCTGGCTGTTTGACCCTAGATGAAAAGCCTGGGTTACCGTGCTTCTCATAAACCCAAGATTCTGGGCCTGGACTTCTACTGGGCCAGTGCCCACCTCTTGCCATTGTTACAGTAGAGGCCTTCAGCCAGCATTGAGGGGCGGTGATTGGACCTTGTTAAGAGCTTTTCCTAAATACCCTCTCACCCTTTTGCATTCACCACCTTGGACCAACAATGGTTAACATGCAAGCTGGCCTGAATTCCACACATTCTGACAAACTTGGTTAATAGCTCCTAGTAGACACAGAGGATCTCACCAAGGTCAAGGACTGGGGCTTTGTAACAGCGTGTACACCTTGAGGACCTGTTATCTTCCATCAGGACTGGTAGCTGTGCCCTTAGGAGCTGGGTATTTGGGCTGCTTCTCCATGTGTCCTCCTAGGGTTG
>NW_007226245.1:0-501 GCF_000164805.1 Carlito syrichta
CTCACGGCCACCCCAGCATTGACCTGCTGGGCTCAGGTAATCCTTTTGCCTCAGCCTTCCAAGTAGCCAGAACAACAGGCACACGCTACCACCCCCAGCTAATTTTTTAATTTATTGTAGAGATGAGATCTCACCAAGTTGCCCAGGCTGTTCTTGAACCAGTGGGCTCAGGCAATCCCCTCACCTTGACCTCCCAAAGTGCTGGGATTACAGATTTGAGTTGCTGTGCCCAGTCAGTAACCACTTCTTAGTGTTTGGGAATGTAGTGGGACTTTTCATCGTCACAACAACTGAGAGTGTTACTTATATTTCTTCTGAAACCTTTTTTTTTTTTTTTTGAGTTGGAGTCTCACTCTGTCACCCAGACTGGAGTGCAGTGGCCGCTCCTGGCAACTGCAGCCTCGGACCTGCTGGGCTCCGGTGATCCTTCTGCTTCAGCCTTCCAAGTAGCCGGAACTACAGGCACACGCTACCACGCCTGGCTAATTTTTTTATTTATTG
>NW_007226246.1:0-659 GCF_000164805.1 Carlito syrichta
TTGCATAAACTAGCATCTCAAGACTGTAAATGATTCAAAGTTTTATCTCCTAGGAGTTCCCTTTTGCTAATCTTAGCTTTGGGCAAATAAATTATGAAAGCAATTGGTACCTATGTAGTCTCACCCAATGAATGCCTAATATTTATTTTTAAAATCTACTTCCCCCTACGATTTTGACAATTGGTCAATAGTCCTATAAGCCAAGTAATTTGAAATTTGAAAGCTGCTATCTTGACAAATTGAAAATTTTCATTCGAAAACTGGAAGTGGGATTTAATTTCATTTGTCAAGTTGGATTTTCCTTAGATTTTAAAGATCACTCCAGGTTTTTTGTAGCACGGTGCAATTTGTAGTGAACCTTTTCATTTAAATGATATTGTAGTAGAAAGAGAAAGGTCAGAATCTAGAAGTAGAACAGCAGGATATTACTTAAAACAATGTTCACACAAGATCTATGGAGTTAACGGGTTTTAATTCTGAACATATTTCAGTGAGTTTCAAAAAAAGTCTGTCACCCATTTTGATGCTTATGATATACTTACAAGTAAATCACAGTTGAATTCATAGACTCAAATTTATTTATTGTAAAGAAATGAACATAACAATATGTTGTCTGTGCCTTTCCAATTAGAGTTTAGATCAATTTATCTTTGTGAGGA
>NW_007226247.1:0-600 GCF_000164805.1 Carlito syrichta
TGTGTAAAAATATTAAACCCACAAGACTGATAAATGTAGTGCTCTTAGTATAGGGGCTTAAGAATAGTTTTTCAATAAATAATAATTTTGATATTATTATTTGTATTAGTATCATACAAAAATTATTGGTATTCTTTATATACTGAGAAAAACATCCTAAGATATTTTTGCCACCTTTTTCTTCTTTTCTTTTGTATCTTATTTTTGAGCCTAAAATTTAAGATAAGATTAAATTGTGAAGTAAAATATAACCTTTTTTAGAACCAAATTACAATGAATAGATAACCAATAAAATTTTATTGAAAATGCTTAAACGCAAGGAAATGTATTCAAAGTCTTACTAAAATATGTAGCCATAAGCTAACTTCTTTTAAAATTTTTATAATTTTTATTTTATTATTATTATTATAAAGATGTGGGGTACAATTCAGGGCTAGGTATACATAATGATTATGCAGGTACCCTTGTTGATTCAGTTTCCCTCAACTGCCAATTCCATCCTCCCTTGCCTGACAGTTTCCCACTACAGTCAATCCTTTCCTTACAGTATTATGATAATTGTTCAAGGTCCACTTATGAGAGAGAACATATGGTACTCTG
>NW_007226248.1:0-806 GCF_000164805.1 Carlito syrichta
CCAAAAATTATTAAGAAAATTAAATAAATTTTGAAATAATTTAGAATTATACCTTAAGCACTTAGAGATGCATGAAATATATGCATGTAAAATTATTTATATTGTTTAAATTTCAGTCAAAATAATAACCAAAGTATATAACTTTTCAAATGTCATAATTGAAATTGTAGATTTTTTTCTGGCAACTAGCATTCTTTTTATAATCATTAAATATTATGACCAGTTTTAATTCCTTAAGTGTCAGTTGTAGCTCTTAGTTTTTTTTGTTTGTTTTATTGTTATTGTTTTTTTTGAGTTGGAGTCTCACTCTGTCACCCAGACTGGAGTGCAGTGGCCTCTCCCAACCACCGCAGCCTCCACCTGCTGGGCTCCAGCGATCCTTCCACCTCAACCTTCCGAGTAGCCGGAATTACAGGCGCGCGCTACCACGCATGGCTAATTTTTTTATTTTATTATAGAGATGAGGTCTCGCCTGCCCAGGCGGGTCTCGAACCCGCGGGCTCGGGCAATCCACTCACCTCAGCCTCCCAAAGGCGCGGGATTACAGGCTGAGCCACCGAGCCCGGCAGCTCTTAGTTTTTTGAGTATAGATATTACCTCTGGAATGCAATAGAATTACTCATTGACGATTAGCACTTATCAATCTGATTCTAAATACAATTCTGCAAGTTGTGCTTATTTTAATGTGCATTTTACTACACTTTATCTTTTCTCCTAAAATAAAAATTTCTTCTGAAATGTTTATTTCCATTTCATGTAATCTTTGAAGAATTTTATTTCATTAACCTGTGTTGAATGGAAACATG
>NW_007226249.1:0-1447 GCF_000164805.1 Carlito syrichta
AACAACAACAACAAACCTGCTAAAGATATCTCCTAATGCAGGTTTTTCCTGAGGGACTTACTAACATAGTAAATACAGTAGCACTGTAAAGCCTTTTAATATTTTTGGTTATATAAAACTTTTGTTGTTAAGAGTTTTGCTGTGCAACAAACAAATCCCTACTTGTCATCTTTCCCTTTTGTCTTTCTGAACACCATCTCTCGGAAACTGGCTAAAATCTTATTTTCTCTCTTTCGTCTCTCTTCTTGGTTAAAGGATGCAAGGGCTCTCTTCTCATCAGCACTATATATCTGGTTCTCCTTACGCAGTCGTACAGCCTCCATTCTGCGATGCCTGCTACCACTCATGACATAACCTGAGCATTCAAACGAAGCGATTTCTTCACTTGTCAACCCAATTTCACCTCTTCGTGGGATACGCTTTCCGGCTTTTACATATTCAGCCATAGCTGCACCTTCACCTGGGAGCAGCGCATGACCATAGTTCAAAGGTTTCTCATCTTGAGAGGTATACATTATAGGTGCTTCTGGACCTATTAAATCCATGGTATCTGCAATCTTAGATTGTTCAATCCAGGTGTCTTCTGGCAACTCCTCTTCTGAAGTTCTACAGCTTGAGTCGTTGGATTCTTTTTTAGTCTTCTTCTTTTTCTTGGTCTTTTTGGCTTTGTGTTTCTTTTTCTTCTCTTTCTTTTTGGCTTTTTTGAGTCTCTTTTTATTATTGTCAGAGCTAGAATGCATGTCGGAGTCTGAGTCGCTGTCACTATTATTAGAAGACTTTATATGTTTTCTTTTAGACGACTTATTCCTTCTCTTTTTCTTGTTTTTTGAACGACTGACCTTTTTCTTTTTTTCTTCCGTGTTGGAATCCGAACTGCTGCTCTTCTGATTCATTACCTCTTCGTCCTCAACTGGGGTATGTTCATCAGAATCTGGCTCAGGAGACTTCGGAGACAGCCCCCATACTTCCGGCGCTCCCAACTCTCCGGTCCTCTCTCTCTCCTTCAGCCTCCTCTGCCAATAGCGCTCCTCTATCACCTTCTCGTAGACTTCCGCCCGCTGCCGGTAGCCCGCATAGCGGTGGTGATGGTAGCGGGATCCCCCACAGTAGACCGAAGAGGAGGACGAGAAGGCGTAGTTGCGGAGTCCTGGGGGCCGCTCTCGAGACCCAGAGCGGCGAAGGGTGGAGGAAGTACCCATGCCCGAGTCGCTGCACGGAGGCCTGAGGTTCTCACGGCCGCGGGAGCGAGAGTGGGAACGGCCATCCCAAGGGGAGCGTCCGGCCTGCGCGGATGGCCGGCTCCCCGACGAGCTGCGGCGCTGTCTCCGAGTGTCCAGGGTTTCCTCCCAACAACGGGATCGGGATACCGGGGCCATGAGCCGCGCCTCGAATGGGCTACGCGGACGGTTACTACAGAAACACGGGCTGGCTGGTGGTTCCCACTCGC
>NW_007226251.1:0-1311 GCF_000164805.1 Carlito syrichta
CTCTATGAAGAGACATTTCTGTTTTTTAAGTGTCTGAGGTGGAGTCTACCAAGGTTTAAGGTCATAACATGTATCTGTATTTCTTCCAAAGCTGTGACATTTCAAATGCTACTCCTGAAATTTTCCCATCAAAATCTGAATGCTAGAAAGCTAAAGTTGGACATGCCCCGTAGTTGACCTCTGAATACCTTTGGCACAAAGGCACATTATAAAGATAAGTTGTCACAGACAGGTGGGGACAGTGGCCATGAGGGGCAACATTGTCCTACCACCTCTGAGCAGCTGCACCCTTTCTGGGAGACCTGCAACTGACTTCTGAAAACGTTGTAGTCCCATGGTGTCTCACAGTTGCAGTTAACTGATGCGTATCCCAAGCTATGAGCCAGTAACATTTTCTGAGTGGAAAGGTAGTGGTTAGTCGGGCTTTTAGGCCCTAGACTTGGTTTGTAGCTGCCTAGTCTTGCTCTCTTAACTTTTTCTGTCAGTGGAAGACAAGTTCTATTCTTCTGTCTAGAGCTGGTGATGCAATGGACCATGGGTCCCTTCAGCAGGAAGGTAAGAGAGCAAGGAGATTCTTTGCAGTCCCTACATATCATCACTTACGAAAGCCCTCAAAAAATGATCTTCCAAAAGACTCATGGTCTGGTGAGTGGTGTTCAAGACATGGCTCAAATGAGGTCTCTCCATTATGGTAGGAAAAACCCGGTCTAAGAGACACTTAATATGCTGTGTGTCATTTAAAGAAGAAAAGTGTTATACAAGAGCCTGTCTCAGTCTTTCTGCCCAAATCACACATGCCTGCAAATCCCACTCAGAGAAGAGTTCATCCTGGGAGCAGGATGGCTACCCCTCTGAGTACACAGTTGGTCTTCACTGTTCCCTCCAGTCACGAGGATCTGGGCTTTGCTGCTCATAAGACGTATGTTAGGAGCAGTATGATCATGTCATTGTGTTTTGGAGCATATCATTGGCCCAAAGATGGCACCTTAGAGTTTAAACGCTGTACATGTTTTATCACATGACTTTGACTCTTGGAGTAAAACATCCTTTGGGGTGCTCACCCATCTCTCACTGTCACTTGAGATTGTTGAAATTTGTTTATGCTTGATTTATGACCAAGGATGTGGCTGATCTCATCAGAAACTTTATCTCCTCTAAAAGGACAGGCTAGCACTAGTGACAAACTATACGTGTTTTTGTCATGTGGATGGAGCTGCTTTTTCTCACTCATTTCATCTTACATTAAAAGCATCTTGCACTAAATATTATATGGAGAAATTTGTGCTTTAGTTCTGTATGGTTGTCTGCTTC
>NW_007226252.1:0-679 GCF_000164805.1 Carlito syrichta
GTTTGCAGACCAGACTGGGTGATATTGCTCAGACCCTCACCTTCGGTGAGAAGGTCCCAAAAATTGAAGTCAGACGTGGTGGGACCCCCGGAGTCCCGGCTGCCTGGGTACCAAGGAGGGGAAGACCACCTGACCACTAACGTCGAGGCCCAGGGAACCACGATCATGCTGCCGTGCCGTAGCCTGGGTGACAGAAACTCCAGTGACAAAAAAGATCCCTCCACATGTATCACAATGGGTATCCCCAGTTCCCCAGGGAATGGTTTGCACCCGAAAACATTTCTTTGCCACCAATCCCATTTTTACTGGCTCTGAAGCCAGTCGCCCTGTGAACACACCATGCCCAGTTGAGAATTTTTGTAAGATTCTGTCTTCTAGACAGGGTCTGGCTGTTTGGCCCAGGCTGGGCCCTGGGGACATGACCTTTGTTCACTGCCAACCTCCAAATTGCGGGCTCTGGCGATCCCCCAGGTTCAATCTCCGGAGTGTCAAGGATGATGGGCACCACGACCCCAGAACACCTGTTTGGATGGGCGTGAACACGAGGTCTCCCTCCGTGACATGGGCTGGCCTTGGGCTCCTTAACTCCAGCCATCCTTCTGCCTCACCCTCCCAGATTGCTGGTATTCCAGTCGTGGGCCATCACACTAGGCCTTCTGGTTCGTTTTGACAAAGAATC
>NW_007226253.1:0-758 GCF_000164805.1 Carlito syrichta
CACAGCACTTCTCACCTCCTGCCACCCACAGCCTGGGTCATTCTAGTCTCAGCATCAGGACATCAGTCAAGAGATCTGCCCAGATCCCCATCCACAATTGCCAGAATCCCCCAAAGAAACCAAGGCTCGGCTCGTTCCAGACTCCACAGAAGAGCATTCATAGGCCGAAACTGGGGTCTCCACCGACTCCTCAGCCTCTGCCAAGTGCAACTGGACTTGGGCCAGCAGTGTCACTACAAGGGATCAGGAGAATGCCATCCCAGCTGCCCT
Organism: Carlito syrichta; assembly: GCF_000164805.1. Classification (NCBI taxonomy): domain Eukaryota; kingdom Metazoa; phylum Chordata; class Mammalia; order Primates; family Tarsiidae; genus Carlito; species Carlito syrichta. The sequence continues at coordinate 271 of NW_007226253.1, forward strand.
GCACTGACCAGCAGCCTGCACACAGCAGACCGCTCCCTCATACTCTCCAGACCTGCACCGTGTCCCGCCATCCGTCACCCAGCCCTGGTCCCGGCCAGCCCCTCAGAATGGTCTTCAGGAGATTGGACAACAGCTGGTGGAGCTCCCGGTTCGTGACGGTTCCCTCATCCCACCCTCCTGAGAAGCCAGCCTCTCCTGTTCAGAGCCCTCACATCTTAAGAAATTCTGAGGGACGCTGTCCCCGTGTCGCTGTGAGCGTCTTGTATGAAGACCTTCAGGTTTCCTCCTCCTCTGAGGACAGTGACTGGGCGTGAGGCACCCGGTGAGAGGGGACTTGGTGGGGACTGTTGGGCAGGGAGGGAGAGAGAAAGGGAGTGGCTTTTTTTGACGAATCAAAACTTTTCCATCTGTGAAGCTTGTGCCAACGGTGGCACCCAGATATGCTGGGAACAGACAAAGGCACTGCCTACTCGAATTGTGTAGTGGCC
>NW_007226254.1:0-613 GCF_000164805.1 Carlito syrichta
AAGAGCATTCATAGGCCGAAACTGGGGTCTCTGCCGACTCCTCAGCCTCTGCCAAGTGCAACTGGACTTGGGCCAGCAGTGTCACTACAAGGGATCAGGAGAATGCCATCCCAGCTGCCCTGCACTGACCAGCAGCCTGCACACAGCAGACCGCTCCCCCATACTCTCCAGACCTGCACCGTGTCCCGCCATCTGTCACCCAGCCCTGGTCCCGGCCAGCCCCTCAGAATGGTCTTCAGGAGATTGGACAACAGCTGGTGGAGCTCCCGGTTCGTGACGGTTCCCTCATCCCACCCTCCTGAGAAGCCAGCCTCTCCTGTTCAGAGCCCTCACGTCTTAAGAAATTCTGAGGGACGCTGTCCCCGTGTCGCTGTGAGCGTCTTGTATGAAGACCTTCAGGTTTCCTCCTCCTCTGAGGACAGTGACTGGGCGTGAGGCACCCGGTGAGAGGGGACTTGGTGGGGACTGTTGGGCAGGGAGGGAGAGAGAAGGGAGTGGCTTTTTTTGACGAATCAAAACTTTTCCATCTGTGAAGCTTGTGCCAACGGTGGCACCCAGAAAATGCTGGGAACAGACAAAGGCACTGCCTACTCGAATTGTGTAGTGGCCAATG
>NW_007226255.1:0-4318 GCF_000164805.1 Carlito syrichta
TGTTCAGCAGAGTTTGTTCAGCATCTGCACATCTGAGGACCTGCTGGCAGCCGGAAGGACGTCTGCATTTTAGGTGGGTTTTGTTTTCGAAGTTGTTCTCTGGATGCTCACTCAGAAAAGAAATCTACAACATTGTGGTTTTAGTTGGCGGGTGAAGAATTTGCTCTTTATAACAGCATTTCTTGGAGCAGAGACTGACAAAGCACTTCAGTCATAGTGTCAATTATGAAACAAAGACTAAAATGCAAAGGAGATGTGCCCCAGCATCCCGACTTTGTGGTGAAGTAGATAAACAGTTTGGAGACATGTAGACTTTGGTTTTGGACTTGTCTGCTCTAAATATTTCACTTGTTCATCCTTAGTTCTAATCCATTCATTTTGCATTTATCAAAGACTATAGCAGAGTATTGAAGAGAAAGCAGTAAATAAAACAGAACAGACCAAGAACTCCCAGTCTAATCAGGAGGAAAACAACTTGTCTATGGGATATGTGTTTGAAAATTGCCTATTTTAGAATCAATTTTGAAAAGCACACTTTATTCCCAGTTTTCAAATATACATGTCAAAGAGTTATAGATACAATTCCCCATACCTTTGATTATTTTGCAAGCCTGGGAAGATATTGTCTTTCTTTTCCTTAATAGGATGAGTTGTGATGGACCCACCAAAATCTCCAGAATCAGTCATTCTGGGTTTAAATCTAAACTCACCATGAGTAAGCCATGTGTCCCAAGGCACAGACCTATCTCTAGACTAGGTATTCACGGAGAGATGCGCAAGGACCTGGGAATAGACAGCCTCGCAAACAACGGGCTTGTCTAATTAACGGCGAGGTTTCCTCACGACCACATTGGGAAGAACTGCAAGATGAGTTATTGTTTCTGTGTGAATATGAATTTTCTAACGTCATTTTCCGTTCTCAGGGAATCCGAGATCATCGCCTCCGGAACGGAACTGAACCTGCAAAAGATGAGGATGGCAGGTCACGACCCACGGCACCAGAACAGGCAGGTCATCAAAGCCCAGACCCCGAAGAGGCAGCAGAGGGGACCCGTGGGGCCGAGGGTTCCCCCACCTGCCAAGGAGGACCCCAGGGTGAGTGGAGGCATGGCTCCATTGGGAAACAGGGGAGTGACATGGGACTCAGGGACTGGGCTTGGCCACAGAACGTCTTGCACCGAAACCCAGGTTTCTTTTCCTTCCAAGCAAGTCCTGTCTTGAGACCGCCCCAGGGGCAGGCAGATCTCTTCGGAGTCTCTGAGGAGTGACCCCACTTCCCGTCAGCATCGTGTGTAGCCGGGTTTCCTTCTGTTGTTGAACTTGAGTCTTTGTCCTCAACCTGAGCACCTTGGGCCTTTCTTCCTGGCACACTTCCCTAACGTGGACTTTGGGAAGGAACAGATTCTCTTGTCTATCCCAGCACCGAATGGGTCGCATGTCTGTGTTCCCTCCCTACGAGCCATATTTCCATCTGGATTTAAATCTGTCTCTATACTGCCCTTTGAAAGCGGCGTGTGATTTTTTTCCAGTTCGCTGATGACTCTTTTTCACCCCCAGGTGAAGTGTAAGGACTGTGGGGCCTTCGGACCCACGGCCAGAAGCCGAAGGTGCCCCATGAAGTCCTGGGCCGGATCCCTGGCCCCTCGGCCCTTGGGATCCAGGAAGGGGAAGGAGAACCTGGAGCCTAGGAAGCCCCAGCATCTCCAGAACCCACGACCCATGAACAAGGACAAGAGAGGGAAGGACCAGAGACTAAGGTAAGCGAGGTGAGAGGCTGTGAGCCCTCCCTGGGCACCACCCCCTAAGGAAGGGATGTCTCCGCCTCCCACCAAGTGCACACCTACCCCCAGGTGAGGACAAGGAAATTGGAGAGAAATCACCAACAGCTCCACACCCTCAGGTTTCCTCACCCAGGAGCTTATTTTAATTCAAAAGATGCATGGGGGGAAAAAAGCTTCACCAAAGAGTGAGGCCAGGGCAAATTTAGGTCTTTGTACATGATTGACAGAGTAGCAGAAGAGTCCACTTGGAAGTCCTTAGTGGAAAAGCTGAAGGGCTGCCTGGAATAGAGGAAGGATTTGACGGAGGGAAGGCAGAGAATTAGGAAGCTCTTAAGACTGGAAACCCTGCTTTACCAACTCTAAATCGAACTGGGTCTGGTCAGGTTTCTCTCAGCCTTAGACCGGAATTCAGGGTGTATCAACTTATCGCTGTTTGTTCTGCAGACAAGAAGAGAAGGAGGGAATGGCTCCACCCCAGAAATGTCCTAGGAAACCCCAAGAGAGGCAGCTGGATGATTGGAAGGAGCGGAGAGAATCCTGTGGCTATCTGAGGGTGAGTGTAGCCTGTTCCCTGCTCCTGGCTCTCCTGGGAAACCAGGTGTGTTTCATTACAGGCCCCTTCTGTGTGGAGCAGCTGGGAAAATGAAATGTCTTGTTTTCTCAGCGACAGGTAGTTCCACATCCTTTCGAGCCCATTGGATGTCAGTGTGTGCACATCTCAGGGGCTGTTTTAACATTTTCTTTGTTTTTGTAAAATCCCCTCTACACGTGTTTCCAATTTGCTATTGGAGGCTTGTGGAAATTGTTAAATCTGAAGCCTCCAAAAGGTAGAGTCCCACAGGCAGGATCATGCAAATTGACGAGATAAATTTTCCAAATTGTCGTCAAATCTGCTTAGCCATCAGCCTGCCAGAATGAGAGCATTAGCCAGTTGCACTCCATACAAGAGTGAACAGAAGTGCTTTTCTCAACTTAGCAAGCCAGAGACAATACTCAGAACATTTTTTGTTTTCCTTTAAAACAGGAATATACTGAGTTCATATTTTAACGTGTGCGATACTGGTCGTCACTGAGGTTGATTACCCAAGCACATTGAAATGCCTGCTGGTCCTAATTCCACTGTTCTATTTCCTGTGATATGCTCCTTATCATTTTAGGCGATTGATTTTCATTTTCACTTGGTGTAGAGTAATTCCTCACGCGTGTGTTTTCTTTTCCTGCAGATTCCAAGCAGGCCAGCGCCCGTCCACACAACCAACAAGCGGCCAGGCCCAGACCCCGTTCTTGCTACTCGGCCACCAGTCAAGAGATCTGACGAGAGCTCCCTCTGCCGATCAGCGTCTCCCCTCAAAAGACCTGGGCTCGGCTCCTGCTCTAGTGTTGGGTCAGACCAAGGACAGGCTGTGGGTATCACTGACACCTCCCAGTGTGCACTCAAGCTCTGGGACCAGGACCCTCTTCTCTCCGTGACGCCGACAGACAACAGGTCGAGAGCTTGCCCCCCTGAAGTCCCCCAGCCTGTCTCCAGGACCCCTTGCACTTGGCCAGGTCCTCTACTCCCAGGCACAGGCCAAGTGTCCTGATGAGATGTCACAGCACTTCTCACCTCCTGCCACCCACAGCCTGGGTCATTCTAGTCTCAGCATCAGGACATCAGTCAAGAGATCTGCCCAGATCCCCATCCACAATTGCCAGAACCCCCCAAAGAAACCAAGGCTCGGCTCGTTCCAGACTCCACAGAAGAGCATTCATAGGCCGAAACTGGGGTCTCTGCCGACTCCTCAGCCTCTGCCAAGTGCAACTGGACTTGGGCCAGCAGTGTCACTACAAGGGATCAGGAGAATGCCATCCCAGCTGCCCTGCACTGACCAGCAGCCTGCACACAGCAGACCGCTCCCCCATACTCTCCAGACCTGCACCGTGTCCCGCCATCCGTCACCCAGCCCTGGTCCCGGCCAGCCCCTCAGAATGGTCTTCAGGAGATTGGACAACAGCTGGTGGAGCTCCCGGTTCGTGACGGTTCCCTCATCCCACCCTCCTGAGAAGCCAGCCTCTCCTGTTCAGAGCCCTCACATCTTAAGAAATTCTGAGGGACGCTGTCCCCGTGTCGCTGTGAGCGTCTTGTATGAAGACCTTCAGGTTTCCTCCTCCTCTGAGGACAGTGACTGGGCGTGAGGCACCCGGTGAGAGGGGACTTGGTGGGGACTGTTGGGCAGGGAGGGAGAGAGAAGGGAGTGGCTTTTTTTGACGAATCAAAACTTTTCCATCTGTGAAGCTTGTGCCAACGGTGGCACCCAGAAAATGCTGGGAACAGACAAAGGCACTGCCTACTCGAATTGTGTAGTGGCCAATGGTATTTAGAATGAGTCTCTTAAAATCTGGAATAGAAAGGGCTTGGATAAAATCAGTTATGCAAGGAACAGGTCACATGCAGGAGTCATTTGTCAACAGGGATTGACGTGGAAAACTGTCCTCTTAATTTGTATTTGATGTCCAAATAATTGAACTCAGGAAAAGTTGAATAACCTCTGTGTACA
>NW_007226256.1:0-703 GCF_000164805.1 Carlito syrichta
GTGAGGTGGCATTCTCTTGCTCAAGAGGGTTTTGGGAACACGGTGACTGGCAGAACTGTGTGCTGCAGCCCCTGGTGTCACCGCATATTAGCTCCGGAGACCGCCCCCCATCCTCCACATGCCTCCCAGCTGCTTCTAGTCCTCAAACCCACCCTGACGATAGAGGCAAGGAGGCATTTACGAGGAGTCGTTGCCTGCCTCCGGGGACTAGACCTTCTATTCTGAAGAGAAGGAATTGGGACACCCATGCAGAGTCTGTAAAATAGACTGCAATCTTCTAATTAAGCCACTTTTTGTGTATTGGCGTCGCATTCTGTCACCCAGGCAGAAGTGCATGGGCACATACTGGCTCACAGCAGCCTCTGCCCACAGGCTCAGGCAATCCTTCAATCTCAGCCACTTTAGTTGCTGGGACTACAAGTGTGTGCCACGATGCCTAGCTGATTATTAATTAATTTATTTATTTTAGAGATGAGGTTTCGCCATGTTACCCAGGCTGGTCTTGAACTCCTGCGCTCAAGTGATCCTCCCACCTCGGCCTCCCAAAGTGCTGGGTTTATAGGTGTGAGCCATGATGCCCGCCCTACTGAGGCAATCTTAGGACAACTCTGAAGCCACCTAGAATTGCTTTCTTCCTCTGAAAACTGAGTCTTCCCCCTGAATTCTGAAAGGATATGCCCCTATTGAGCAGGAGGTGCTCTTT
>NW_007226257.1:0-669 GCF_000164805.1 Carlito syrichta
CGCATATATGTTTAGGAAGGAAATTTCTTGTTGATGGAATGAACCTTTTATCATGATGTAGTGGCCTTCTGTATCTTTTTTGATTTTTGATAGCTGAAAGGTTATTTTGTCTGAGATTAAGATCGCGAATCCGCCTTTCTTTTGTGTTCCATTCGCCTGAAAATTTGTTTCCCATCCTCTTACTTTGAGTCTGTGAGTGTCTTTTCTATTGAGGTGAGTCTCTTGAAGGCAATAGATTGTTGCCTGGTGATATTTTATCCATTTTGCCATTCTATGCCTTTTCAGTGGTGCATTTAGTCCGTTCACATTCAAACTAATTATTGAAATGTGAGAGTTGATCCCTATCATAATGTTCTTACAGAGTTGTTGTTCTTCCTCTTTGTGTGCTGTCTTTCTTTTGGTTTTGGAGTTGGATCATGTGTTTTTAATCTTTTGCTTGTACTGTTGTGAAGAATGTTGTTGCTCTTTTGTCCTTTTCTTCTGTGTTCAGTACTTTCTTAAGTGTTTCTTGTAGAGGTGGTCTTGTGGCAGTATAGGTTCTTAGGGATTGGATATCTGGGAAAGATTTCAATTTTCCCTCACTAATGAAGCTTATCTTGGCTGGGTAGGTTATTTTTGGTTGAAATTGTTTATCTTTTAGAACTTTGAAAATAGGGTTCCAAGCTCTCC
>NW_007226258.1:0-2092 GCF_000164805.1 Carlito syrichta
GCTGAAACGGCCACACAGCTCAGCCTGGGGCCTGAGCCCATCACTTCAGCAGTGATCAGACAACAATGGCAAGCAAGGCAAGAGGGAAGAATTTCCATGGAAGTTGCTAGGACACAAATTGTTCTTTTGCAGGCATCTCTGAAGTCTATAAAAATAAAATTCTGGAACTATCCCAAGAAGAGTCTGATGCAAAGTCAAACACATCAAGAATGCTAGATGCCATTTCCACTTAAGTAGCTGTCTATCCTGGGGGTTGAGGGGAAGTATTTGTCACGGTCTTTGCTGGTGGTCTCGCCAGTTCCACGGTTTTATGGAAGTTATGGTTTTGTTCAGGAGAGGCAATTCTCCATGCCAGACCGCTATAGAGAGCTATTTTCCTTCAATTGTATTGCTTCAGACAGTCTACAAATACAGTGTTTATTACATGACTTCTTCTATCTTCAGTGTTTATTCTGCAGGTGATTTTTTTCTTCTTTAGGGATTTGGCTTGTGAGTTGGCTGTTATTGTTTTTCTTTTCCAGTAAGAGTCCGTATGCCCAGAAAAAAAAATGTTTTAATTTCAAATAAAAAGAAAGACAGGGGATTCTAGTCTATGGACCCAAGTGTTAAAATGCTTTTTAAGACAGGGGCAGTTGGAAGCTGCTTGTAATATGGAGATTAGACGTTCTGTCTCCAGCACAGGAACGGGGCTGGCATCCGTGGAACAGGCAACTGCTTGCCTGCCTGCCTGCCTTCCCCGGGCCAGATAAGGGCCCAGAAGGAGCAGCTGCCAGCCAGGAGGAATGTGAGAAAATAGGAAATTGATTTGAAATAGAATAGAGAAAAAGGCATAAGAATGAATTAAGAATGTTCAAATACTCCCTTCTTAGGCATATGTAGCTGCTGCCTCTGCAGAGGAAGGTAATCTTTAGTTCTTCTCTCATGAGAGTCAAAAAGCAGCGAACTCAGTACATACATAAGAAAGACCTGAAGTTGGTTTATTTCTTATAGTTAGGAGAAAATTGAATACAGGTTTGTATTTTACTCCTTAGAAAGTCTTGCTGATCCTTTAGAATTAAAAAAAAAAGAATATTATAACATTCTAATAGCAGGCACAGAAAAGTAGATTTTTTTCTTGCTATATACATTGATATTAACTAAATTTCACACTAAGCAGAGGGGGCTGGGCAGCTTCATGTTTGACTGTGTCGGTCTCAGGTGTTCCCATTGTCTATTGGCAGCAGTTCCTTTGCTTTCACAGATGCCTTCAGGCATATCACAATGTCTCTCTCTCCGTCTTTGCTTAAGGGGGTATGAAGAGTCATGTTAACAATATTTAGGATCACTAATAAGTAGGGGAGATGTTTCCCTTATCCAAGTAGACACAGTTGCAGGTGCATAACCCTGTGAATAGAATATCCTGGGAAAACCTCAGGGGAAGGGCAAGATTCACAAAGACTGTAGCTCTGTCGGTCTTTAGGGTCATACTCACCAGCTGCCCTGTCAGAAGTCAGAGGGTCGGGAAGTGAGCTCCAAGTTCCCTTTGGTACCTAACAACTGGTGATACTGTGTGATCTCTTCAGGCAGGAAACTGTTGATGAACTCTAACTACACCTACCAAGAGCCTCCTCTATGTAGAATATCTTATTTGAAGATGTTGATAGGACCCGGACTCATTGGAAGAGAGAGGAGACCTTACAAAATATATAGAAATTAGGTAGGAAGAATGAACACATGGTAGGGCTGTGGTTAGATAGATCCTTGCTGCCAACAATACGATAATCAAATATGACGATGCAGCTCACACACACCTTGTTACCGCTCTTGGCTTCTAAAACATGACCAATGCTATTCTCATAGGCAAGAACTTCTTACCTCTTATATGCAGGGGAATATATCTACTCTCCCAGCACACGGAATGTTAACATATGGAGTGGAATAAAGACAAAAATAGCTGCTCTCTAAATCATATCTGCATTGCGAAGTTAACATTTGGAAACGACTGAGTGAACTTCTTTAATTTGTTCTTCAAAATAAATAAAACCTTGACCTGTAAACTCATCGTGGATAGATAGGCAACAAAACAATCAGGAGGGTAGGAAAGTGGCAGGGG
>NW_007226259.1:0-714 GCF_000164805.1 Carlito syrichta
ACTGTGAACAATGCTGTGATAAACATACATGGGCAGGTATCTTTTTTATAGAGTTATTTGAGTTCTTCTGGGTATATTCCCAGTAGTGGGACTGCGGGGTCCTGTGGAAAGTCAATTTTTAGATCTTTTAGGAATCGCCACACTGCTCTCAGTAGAGTCTGTACGAGTTTACATTCCCACCAACCGTGTAGAAGTGTTCCCTTTTCGCCGCATTCTCTCCAACATCTGTTGTCTTTTGAGTTATTGATGATAGCCATCCTGACTGGAATTAGGTGGTATCTCAGTGTAGTTTTAATTTGCATTTCTTTGATAACTAGTGAGGCTGAGTATTTTTTCATGTATCTGTTGGCTGCTCATATGTCTTCTTTTGGAAAGTGTCTATTCATATCTTTTGCCCACTTAGTAATGGGGCTATTTTTTTGTGTGTGTGGCACATTTGAGTTCCTTATAGATCCTAAATATTAGACCTTTGTCAGACATAGAGTTGGCAAATATTATTTCCCAGTCTGTGGACTGTCTCCCCACTCTCTGGATGGTTTCTTTGGCTTTGCAGAAGCTTGTCAGTTTGATGAGATCCCACTTGTCTATCTTATCTCTTGTGGCATGGGCACTTGGGGTTTTGATCAGGAATTAGTTACCAGTTCCAATTTCCATAAGGTGTCCTCCTGCAATTTCTAAAGTTCTTATAGTTTGAGGTTTTACGTTTAGGTCTTT
>NW_007226260.1:0-756 GCF_000164805.1 Carlito syrichta
AATAGAGTTTAAAGTCTGGGAATGTGACACTCCTGCTTTGTTTGTTTGTTTTTGCTGAGGATTGTTTTAGTGATTCTTGGTTTCCATTAGTATTGTCATTTCCAGTTCTGAGAAGAATGCTGCTGGTAATTTAATGGGTATTGCATTAATTCTGTAGATTGCCATGGATAGGATGAACATCTTAACAATGCTGATTATTCCAATCCATGAGCATGGAATATTTTTCCATTTGTTTATATCTTCTTGTATGTCTTTGAGCAGTGTCTTGTAGTTTTCATGTCTCTGGTTAGGAAGATACCAAGGTATTTCACGTCTCTGGTTAGGAAGATACCAAGGTATTTGTTTTTGTTTTTTGTTTTTCTGGCTATTGTGAATGGGATTGTACTTTTTATTTGGGTTTCTGTTTGTTTATTGTTGGTGTATAGAAATGCAACTGTCTTTTGCACATTGATTTTATACGCTGAGTCTTTCCCTAAGCCCGTTATCAGTTCAAGGAGGTTTTTGACAGATTCTCTTGGGTTTTCAAGGTATAGAATCATGTTGTCTACAAAGAGGGATAACTTGACTTCCTCTTTTCCTATTGGATACCCCTGATCTCCTTCTCTTGTCTGATTGCTCTAGCTAGGATTTCCAAAACTATGTCGAACTATGTCTTGTTCTGGTTTTCAGGAAAAATAATTCCGATTTCTGTCTGTTTAACAGTATGCTGGCTGTGGGTTTCTCATAGATGGCTCTTACTATTTTGAGGTATGTTCC
>NW_007226261.1:0-810 GCF_000164805.1 Carlito syrichta
CTGAGAAGAATGCTGCTGGTAATTAATGGGTATGCATTAATTCTGTAGATTGCCATGGATAGGATGAACATCTTAACAATGCTGATTATTCCAATCCATGAGCATGGAATATTTTTCCATTTGTTTATATCTTCTTGTATGTCTTTGAGCAGTGTCTTGTAGTTTTCATGTCTCTGGTTAGGAAGATACCAAGGTATTTCACGTCTCTGGTTAGGAAGATACCAAGGTATTTGTTTTTGTTTTTTGTTTTTCTGGCTATTGTGAATGGGATTGTACTTTTTATTTGGGTTTCTGTTTGTTTATTGTTGGTGTATAGAAATGCAACTGTCTTTTGCACATTGATTTTATACGCTGAGTCTTTCCCTAAGCCCGTTATCAGTTCAAGGAGGTTTTTGACAGATTCTCTTGGGTTTTCAAGGTATAGAATCATGTTGTCTACAAAGAGGGATAACTTGACTTCCTCTTTTCCTATTGGATACCCCTGATCTCCTTCTCTTGTCTGATTGCTCTAGCTAGGATTTCCAAAACTATGTCGAACTATGTCTTGTTCTGGTTTTCAGGAAAAATAATTCCGATTTCTGTCTGTTTAACAGTATGCTGGCTGTGGGTTTCTCATAGATGGCTCTTACTATTTTGAGGTATGTTCCATCTATCAAGAAGGGGTGCTGGATTTTGTCAAAAGCTTTTTCTGTGTCTAATGATATAATCATGTGGTTTTTGCTTTTACATCTGTTGATGTATTTCATTATGTTGATGGTCTTACGAATGTTTAACCAGCCCTGAATCCTGGGGATGAAGCCTATTTGGTTG
>NW_007226262.1:0-653 GCF_000164805.1 Carlito syrichta
CTGCTGGAAAGCCATCTGGTCCAGGGCTTTTTTTTTGCAGGCAGTTTTCTTATGGCATCGGCATTTTCCTGGATTGTTATTGGTCTGTTTAGGGTCTCAATTTCTTCTTGTTTCAACTTGGGGAGGTTGTGTGATGTCAGAAAGTCCTCCATTTCCTTTAGGTTTTCAAGTTTGTTTCTATATAAGTTGGCATAGTAGTCTCTGATAATCTTTTGTATTTCTTTGGGGACAGTTTTGACTTAAACTTTTGTATATCCTATTGTGTTTATCTGGGCTTTTTCTCTCTTTTTCTTGGTCAGTCTAGCTAGGGGACCATCAATCTTATTTATCCTTTCAAAGAATCAGCTTTTTGTCTCGTTGATTTTTTTGTATTATCTTTTTGTCTTCTAAGTCTTGAATTTGAGCTTTTATTTTGGTGATCTGGATTCTTCTGCTGAAGTTAAGGTTTTGGTAGTCTTGCTTTTCCAGCTCCCTTAGGATATCTGTTAGTCTGTTAACTTGTGATCTTTCCATTTTCTTCACGTGTGTTTGTAGAGATATGAACCCCCCTCTTACTACTGATTTCATGGCATCCCAGAGGTTTTGGTAAGATGTTTCTTCATTTTTCATTGGTTCCCAGGTATCTTTTAATCTCTGTTTTGATTTCCATGTTG
>NW_007226263.1:0-813 GCF_000164805.1 Carlito syrichta
TTTATTTTGGTGATCTGGATTCTTCTGCTGAAGTTAAGGTTTTGGTAGTCTTGCTTTTCCAGCTCCCTTAGGATATCTGTTAGTCTGTTAACTTGTGATCTTTCCATTTTCTTCACGTGTGTTTGTAGAGATATGAACCCCCCTCTTACTACTGATTTCATGGCATCCCAGAGGTTTTGGTAAGATGTTTCTTCATTTTCATTGGTTCCCAGGTATCTTTTAATCTCTGTTTTGATTTCCATGTTGACCCAGGAGTTGCTTAGCAACATACTGTTTAGTGTCCGTGTCTTTTTGGGTTTTGGGGAAACTTTGTTGATGTCATTATTTATTTTTATTCCACTGTGGTCTGAGAAGGTGCATGGCAGAATTTCAATCTTATGAAATTTGTTTATGCTTGATTTATGGCCAAGGATGTGGTCGATCTTAGAGTACATTCCAGGTGGTGATGAGTAGAATGTATATTCCATGGTTGTTGGGTGGAGTGTTCTGTAGGTATCAATTAAATTCATTTGGCCAAGTGTTCACATTGAGGTTCTGGATCTCCTTGTTGATTTTTTGTCTTGATGATCTGTCTAGGGTTGTGAGTGGGGTATTTAAGTCCCCAACTATGATAGTGTTAGAGTCAATATTCTTTTTTAATTTACCTAGAAGCTGCTTGATGAAAGTTGGTGCTCCTATGTTGGGTGCATATATGTTTAGGATGGATATTTCTTGTTGATGTATTGAACCTTTTATCATTATGTAATGACCTTCTGTATTGTTTTAATTTTTGATAGCTTAAAGAGTATTTTGTCTGATATTAAGATCGTGACG
>NW_007226264.1:0-1052 GCF_000164805.1 Carlito syrichta
ACTTCATTTATGACACCCTAATTCCCCTTTATGCCACAAAACACACTTCCTGAAACATCCCAATGTCAATGACTTGCTTAAGACGAGACATAAAGACTGAGGACCTAACTACTGATAGCCTCAACCTCCTCTTCTCCTTCTTTGCATGTAAAGTGCAACTAGTACTTTTCTTAAATAATAACATATTCAATTTCATAAAATTCTTCTGCATATGAAAAGTTTAATTTGACAGAATACATCAGTGAATAATAGACATACAACTTGTTCATGATCTTGAAGGATTGTTTTTGTGGTGTTCATGGTCTGGAGATCTTTTTTTTTTTAACAATACTTTCTGTCCCATATTTGCCATTTCTTCTTCAATGACACTAATAGTAAATATGTTGGCCCTCCTGTGCCAGTTATTTTTTATTGCCATCCTGCTCCAAATTCACCTTTATGGCCTGTTGTGCGATAATGAAACTGGACCTTGTAAATATTTCTCCTTTGACAATTAGCAAAATGTTGGTAGAGAGCACTGAAGAGACACAAGAAGACAGTGAGATTTCTCTGTCTGTTTCCAGTGTGCTCTTGTGGCAAACTCCAAAAGCACTTGTGGTTCTTACAGTACCCATATCAAGCAGCACACATGGCTTCTGTAGCACCAGGTTCCAGCAGTTTTCAGCGGCCAGAGCACACAGTAATTTCCATGCACAAGTTGCACATGACACCTCTGCATGGGAAATCTTTCCCAGAATGTTCTCTGCCAGTCCAGCACCTCCTCGAGGACAGCTACACAGCCTCCTCAAATTTTGTCTTCCAGTGTGCTACAGCATGTCCTCTCCACAAGGTCTGGATCTAGCCTGGGGGGCAGGGAGGATTATAACCTATCTTTCATGAATAATCTACCTCATCCCTAGGGGTGATGACTGCTGACCATACCTGATATCTATGTATTTAGAGTTCTTTTTATTCCTTACTAACATAACAGGGCTGAATTTGTTTTCCCAAAATTCTTTTTTTTTTGAGTTGGAGTCTCACTCTGTCGCCCAGACTGGAGTGTAGTGGTCGCT
>NW_007226265.1:0-426 GCF_000164805.1 Carlito syrichta
TGCGGTGGCCGGGAGCGACCACTGCACTCCAGTCTGGGCGACAGAGTGAACTCCAACTCAAAAAAAAAAAGAATAGAAACAAAAACTTCCATACAAATGAAAACTAAAAAATAGCAAGACATCCACATGCACAAAAATGAAATGACACCCCCAACTCACAGCATATAAAAATCAATTAAAGATGAAATTAAGAACTTCAGTATATGACCTAAAACTATGAAGCTACTAGAAGAAAACAAATACTTCCATGTACTTGTCTGGACAAAGCCTTTTTAAAGTAAGACTTCAGAAATAGAGTCAACAAAAGGACAATAAACAAAGAGATCATATCAGGTTAAAAAACTTCTTCACAGCAAAAACAAAACAGAAACAAAGATACACACACACACACACACACACACACACACACACACAACAAAGAGAACA
>NW_007226266.1:0-1190 GCF_000164805.1 Carlito syrichta
CCTCAGCCTTCCAAAGTGAGGGGATCACAGGTATGAACCACCACACACAGACTAGTAATTTCTATTTCTAACGTGAGACTCATGAAAGACCTTTTGCATTCTCACATGAGTAGCTGGGAGAAGCTAGTACTCAAATGAGTCTTAGGAACAAACTCATCTTCCACTCCAAGGATCCCAAGGGAGTGAACACTGAAAAGAAGTTGAAACTGAGTTTCAAACAACTGCATTGAGACTGGGGAACTTCTCCAACCATCCAGTGGAGTAAACAGGCCATCAGTTGATCAACTCAAGCTGACACTTAAGTATTCTTAAGTGATTCTCCATCTCCTCATCCTCAGCAGAGATTCACACGTTGTTGGCAGAGATACTAATGGGATTCTCTGAGTATGGTGAAATGATCCTTGGCATGGGGTTGAGACCGGAGTTCTGGCTGGCTGACTCTAGGTGAGTCAGCTCCCTCATTGGGTCTCTGTTTCTCCATCTGTAGAGTGAGGAGGCTGGGGTGAATGATCTCTAAAAGACCTCTCCGTTCAGCTCCAACATTCTGCAATCCTGTTATTTTGACAGAAGGGAACGCTGACATGTAATCCAAAGCCCTGCACCAAGTCCAGTGACTTACATCTAAGACAGATGTACTCACTGGGATCCTCAGGGATGTCTGTCTGGAGCCCTGAACCTTTCTTTGTGTCCTACATGGATTTTCTGTTGTTGTGTTGTTCTTTCATTCCACAATATCTCACTGTGGCAGAGTCTAGCTTGATCCAATTCCTTCTTCCTAAATTACATGTTTGGTCCCCTGCACTAGAGGTGAGGCTAAGGGGTTAGTTCTGTGAGTAGAGGAAACATACCACTTCTGAGCTTAGCCCCCCAAAACTCCTCACACAATTCCCTAAAGCCCCCTCTTTCTCTGCTCATCAGTCAGCTGACTACATAAATTCAGCAGAGGACTGCCAGGAAGCCCAGGGGACAGCAAAGCCACAGTGTGAAAAGATTCTGGGCCCCAGTTCACCACATGGAGGCCACCCACAGAGCATCCAATTCAACTAAGACAAAAGTGAGGATAAGTCTTTATAGTGATGAGCCACTGAGACTAGGAGATTGTTATAGCAGCTAGTTACTTATCCTAACTAAATTCACCAAATCGATACTAAGAGTCAGATATGAGAAAGACACATAGATTTAGGGCCTAG
>NW_007226267.1:0-989 GCF_000164805.1 Carlito syrichta
CCTAATCTTAACCATTTCAGAATTACAAGCCTAGTTGATAATTCAGGGAGAACAGATACAAACGAGTTCTGCACCCTGCATCATACACTGAGCACATGGTGGGAGCCTGTTCAAGTTATTCAAGCTCTACCTACACCAGCTGCTTCCAAAAACCCTACAACATAGGTTCATTTAATTTCCCCCCAAAACATGAGGTGAACAAAGAAAGAAAGAAGCCAAACAGAAGGAGAAAATCCATACCAAGCCTCCTAACTGTGGACAATCTACACAGAAATGAGTAAAAATCTTGGCTGTGTGCTTCCTGGTAGGCAAAGCAAAAGAGGGAAATGTGCTGAGTCACAGAGCTCAGCCAACAGTGGAAAGCATACTGGTTCATGATGAGAATAAACTCTGTGCTTGGAAAGAGTTCTGCAGGAAACATCCACGGGATTACTGAGTGAGGCAGCAGGCAGCAAGAGGAGACCAAACTGGACCTGAAAGCCGTCTGCCTTCAGGGTGTAGGGATAGCTTTGCAGCCCTGCCTGCAGTCTGACTGGCTCTTGTCAGAGCGCTCCTCAGAGTGATTCTTTATCCTCGTTAATGTCAACACGGCAGCACCATGATAATGATGGAAAATATTTACATACCGTACCACTGATGGGTTGTTTAGACCATCTGGCTACTGGATGCGGTAAGTATTGTCAAACACATGGCCCTTCCACAAGTGCTGTGCCTTAGTGCTGATGGAGGCCGGGCTGCAGGGACGTGCAGCAGAGTCACATGGCCACACCGCTGTACTACTCTCAACCACTGAGAGCCAGAGAGGCCACCTCCTGCTCATGTCCCTGTGGCCTGTGCCCACTGTAGGCCTCGGTCACCTGCAGGTTGAGAGCAGAGCTCTCCAGTTCCCACCCCCGACCCACCTGGGCTGAGCATTGATGACAAGAGACTAACTTCCCTTTATCAAGGGCCTCTTCAGGACTCAAGTGCTCCAACAAGATTTGACGCAG
>NW_007226268.1:0-1294 GCF_000164805.1 Carlito syrichta
CAGCTGCAACCTCAAATATTTTTATCACTCTCAGTAACTGAGTAACCAATTTATACACTATTGTTGGGATTCTGGAACTTTGTCAGGTACTGCTTAGAGGAGACTACTGTAAAGTAGAAGCCCATGAATTTACCCCTGTGTTCTGAAAGCCACTCCCTCTCCTCAGAAAGGAAAACGTACAAGGGAACAATTCGCTCAGGCCATCTGAGGCAACCACCCAGAAAAGACAACTTATCTTCTTCCATAAATGATTCCAACTACCTTAGCCTGTGTGGATGTTACCATCCGTCACTGGTAAATGTTGAATAATGAGACACACCTTCTTTGTTCAAATCAATCTTTCACAACCAGGTGGTCACTCAAGTTCCTTCAGTATGGCCAGGACTGCCAAAGGCCACAAACTGTCACTATAGTTATTAAAAAGCACCGCATATTTAGGGTCACTGAAACTATTTTTTTCCTCTAGTTACTACATGTAGACACTTGATTTGCTAGATAAATTATTCTTTAACTGGTGATCACATATAAAAAACAAAACTCCATATAAGTGACACTCATGTTGAGGCCAGTTTGTCACCTTGCACAGATGTTGGCATCCGATGACATTTTAGAAAACTCACACTCTCGCCATGAATATTAGGTTTTCTTTTCCTGTAACATTTTTTCATAAAGGATGATTTTTCCAAATAATTTAAGGCACGTAAGTAACACAACTCCCTCCTCCCAGGGTCAATAAGAAGTACAGAGTTTACAAAGTCACTTAAGAAATTATTGATGTTTGTAATACACATACAAGAATGTCAACTACATTGAGTCGTCCACAACATTAAAGGCTCTACATACATTACCTCTCACCTCATAATAATCTCATTAGGTAAATATTTTATCTCCAATTGAGGCACAGAGTAGTTAGGTTTCTTGTCCAAATTCACACAGTTACTGAATGGTATAGCTGGGATCTGACTCCAGAACTCCAATGCTTGTGTTTATACCTTACAACTCATAAGAAAAAGTGGGGCATACCCAGAGGAAGAACAATTTTGGTTGCATACCTCATACAATTCAATAATGATGTTTCCCATCAGACCTCTGCTGCTTTTAACGTTCTCCATGGCCAGGGTGAAGTAGATCCCTCGCATGTCTGAGATGTAGAGGTTGTATGTGTCGTTCTGGTTCCATTCTTGGACGGCTGCAAACACTTGGTTCTCATCTGTGCTGATGATGTGCATGTCCTGTAAGGAGATGAAGGGCTTTTAAGGTTGCAGGTCTCCATTATCTTTTTGCCCATTGAGAC
>NW_007226269.1:0-701 GCF_000164805.1 Carlito syrichta
CGGCCACTGCTACCTTGACCTGCTGGGCTCAGATGGTGATCCTTCCACTTCAGCCTTCCAGGTAGCTGAAACTACAGGCATGCACCACCACACCTGTCTAATTTTTTTGATTTATGTAGAGATGACGTCTTGCCAAGTTCCCCCAGGCTGGTCTTGAACCCATGGGCTCAGGCAATCCTCTCACCTTGGCCTCCCAAGGTGCTGGGATTACTAAGGCACCTGTATGAGCCACCATGCGGTGTGTAATGCTTAGCCTTCCATGAATCATTGCTTGATTCATAAAATGTTTTTGCAAGTTGCCTTAAATAGGAGCCAAATAAAAATAATCTCTGGATTGAATTAGAAAACTTAGTTCATGCAACAACTGCAGATTTCCTGGACAGGAAGAGGGAGGGGCCCATGAGTTGAGAGGATTTTGGAACATCCTCTCACAGGTCTTCCTGTGACCGTGGTCAAATGAGATGATGCAAGAGGCCCTTGCAGTTGAGAAGTGCTGCAGGAGCCACGGGTACCTTTTAGTATTTATTTATTAAGTGTGATCCATGTGACTTTTGGGAATGATCTGCATACAGTGCATGTTATTAAAGAAGAGGTTATTAGACGATACTTGCTATAGCATGGCAAGGCTGCCTTTATTCAGAAGCAAAGTGGTAGGGTTAGGGACTGCCGCAACAGCATCTTGCAGTGGGGGGAGAGAGACC
>NW_007226270.1:0-1976 GCF_000164805.1 Carlito syrichta
GGGTCATGCTCTGTGCAAACTGTCCCAGCCAGTGGTCACCTGGGCTGAACTGTCGGGGAAGGTGGCTTCAGGCGCAGGCTGGTTCATAGACGGGTCTCAGGAGGCCACGAGCAGGCCGGGAGCCGGGCGTGCAGAGCCAGCGGCGGTTGGACAGAGGCCATTGGACTCAGGTGACAGTGAGAAGGACGATTTGCTGAAGTGGGCTTGAGATCTGCAGACAGGAGCCTGTGTTTGGGTCCTGCGCGGGTGCGTGTGCACAGATCCCAGGCATTAGGTCTGGGTCAGGCTGAGTTCTCAGGGTCACGTGAAGGAACCACTGGATATGTGAACTCATGTAGTTGCTTGGTTTGCAGCGGTTCATGGCATCTGATGTTAGAACTCTTTCAGTACAGAGAGAGGAGAGGGCTGGGGCCTGACTTCGAACTTTCGTTGTAAAGTAATAAAGTATGATTCACACATGGAAACAGCACGTGAAAATTTTCTAGGACTATGCTTAGAGCCTATTCTCTGTAAGAGAGTTTTGCCAAAAGTGGGGTGAAAGATTAACTCTGATTAGCTTGCAGGAGCAGAGAGGATCTCCCTCCAGGAGGAAAGCGAACCCAGTATCTTAACTCTTACTGGATTAGAAAGTGAGACACGTCTTTCACGGAATTGTAGAGTTGGAAGGAAACCCAGAGATCACCTGATGGCCATCCATGCAGTTTACAGATGGGGAAACTGAGGCCTAGAGAGGTTGACAGGCCACCTGGTTTGTGAAGACAGGTGGAGGGCGTCATTCTGACCTCGGAGTATCTCTCCTCAGTTTTGCCTGTTACTCTGTGCTCCCTGGTGGTTTGTGGGTGTGAGTGGATGCGTGTGAAGTTATGCCCATAACCTCACAGTGTCTTTATTAGTCAGCCATTAGAAGGACTGGCATTCCGAGAGGCTACAGCATGGAAGAATCTTGAACACGTGATGTTGAGTCAAAGAAGCCAGGTGCAAGAGGTGGCCACGTTGTAGGATTCCGTCAGCATGAAATGTTCAGAACAGGCTGATCTGTGGAGACAGAAGGTGGATTTAGGGATGCCAGGGGCTGTGGGGTGGGGGCATGGGGGGTGCTCACGGGCACAGGATTTCTTTTTCAGGTGATTAAAATTATTTGGAGTTATGGTGATGGCTGTTCAATTCTGTGACTGTACTGAAACCACTGAATTGTAAACTTTAAAAGGGCAAGTTGTGTGGTATGTGAATTATATCTCAATAAAGCATAATTTCAAAAAATTTACAAAACATCCTCAAATTATCCACCTTCTGAGGATCATAGGAAGCCAATTTGTTATTTGAAAACCAGCAAATAGAGGGAATCAGCATGCCTCTATCCTCACTTTCCTGTATGAACTTCACCAACGGGTTACTAAATGGCAGATTCTTCTCCTGCAATTATTTCAGCTCATAGATCAAAAGGAAAGGTAGAATCAGACACCACCATCGCGCAGACCCTGCTGGATGAACACATGCATGCACATGTTATGCGGCTGCGTTTATATGAGCCACACTGATAGGCAGAACTAGCCAGTGGCTGTGGGATTCTGAAGAGTGGGAAGGGACCTGGGAGGACAAACTGGAGTGCTGGGGTGTCTGGGTGCTGCGCACAGTCATAAAAATGCATTGAGCTCGGTTTCCTGAATGCTACGCCCCAACACAACGCATAAGTAGAAACAATAACAGGAAATCAAAGCCCCCCCACTGTGTTTATGGTGGCTTTTCTTGTTCCAGACAAGGATGTCAGGTGGAATGCAGTGCTTAGGTAGTGAGCACAGACACATGTATCAATAGTCACCTCTGTCAGCACCCAAGGAACTGTCTTTTTTAAGTTGTAAAATATACATAGCATGAAATTCACCCTTTTAGCAATTTTAAAGCATGCGATTTGGTGGCATTTAGTGCCTTTATAATATTATGCAACCATCACTTCTCTCTAGTTTCAAAACTTTTAA
>NW_007226271.1:0-729 GCF_000164805.1 Carlito syrichta
TGAAACCCACAGGTCATAAGAGATAAGATAGACAAGTGAGACCTCATTAAACTGACAAGCTTCTGCAAAGCTAAAGAAACCATCAAGAGAGAAGGAAGACAGCCTACAGACTGGGAAAAAGTATTTGCCAACTCCAGGTCTGACAAAGGCTTAACATCTTGGATCTACAAGGAACTCAAACGTGCTAAAAAGAAAAAAACAAACAACCCCATTATAAAGTGGGCAAAAGATATGAACAGACACTTCACAAAGGAAGACATCCAAGCAGCCAACAGACACATGAAGAAATGTTCAACCTCATTAATCATCAGGGAGATGCAAATCAAAACCACACTGAGATACCACCTAACTCCAGTCAGAATGGCAATTATCAATAATTCATAAAATAACAGTTGCTGGAGAGGGTGTGGCGTAAAGGGAACAATTCTACACTGTTGGTGGGAGTGTAAACTTGTGCAACCTCTGTGGAAAGCAGTGTGGCAATTCCTAAAAGCTGTAAATGTCAACCTCCCATATGACCCCGCAATCCCCCTACTGGGAATATACCCTGAAGAACTCAGATTACTCTATCAAAAAGATACCTGCACACGAATGTTTATTGCAGCATTGTTCACAATAGCACGAACCTGACCCAACCATGCTGTCCATCAAAGAGGACTGGATTACAAAGTGTGTACATATACACGATGGACTACTATGCAGCCATAAAAAAGACAAATCATGAATTTC
>NW_007226272.1:0-310 GCF_000164805.1 Carlito syrichta
CACACAAAGTCAGATGTGGGAGGGGTGTTCCCCACCCACCAGAAACCTTAATCCATGAAAACTTAATCAATGATTGCCTTTAAACCCTTTTCATATGATAATCTTAAAATCCCATAACAAAGGATAACCTAATCTGTGACTGACATATTTTATACACCTTTTTCATCCTAAACTGATTGATTTATGCCAAGTTAAACAATTCTATAGAAGCTTAAGTATTTACTTTACAAAGGAAAGTGGCCCATCCCAGAATGTTTGGAATGTGGCCCAGTCCAAAGTTCACAGTGGGCTACCTGCAAGTAACCCAGCC
>NW_007226273.1:0-708 GCF_000164805.1 Carlito syrichta
CTATAGAAGCTTAAGTATTTACTTCACAAATGAAAGTGGCCCATCCCAGAATGTTTGGAATGTGACCCAGTCCAAAGTTGACAGTGGACTACCTGCAAGTAACCCAGCCACTTTCTTTCAACAAAATGGCTGTCTTCTAAAACTGTATTCTACAATTTACACCTTCAATAAATCCTAAGGTCATGACCCAGAAGCCTGTGACCAATACTAAGGCTCTTCGATGTGACACAAGTTTGAATTATAAATTGTGTGAAAGCCAAAACTGCAGTTTGTAGAAGAATGGGAGCAATGAGCTTCTAAAGTTAACTTGTGTTCATCCTGATCTCAGAGTTTCTATGTTTTGAGCTCACAGGAGCTTAATCTGGTTAGTGCTGAGTAGAAAGGAGGGAGGAAATGGGGTCAAATAGCTCCTGAACGCATCCTAGTGGTCTCGGGGTCAACGGCCCTTCCTGATCCCTAATGCTCAGTGGGCCTCCATGGTTGGCTCCCAATGATGCTGCAATAAACATTCGTGTGCAGGTATCTTTTTGATAGAGTGATTTGAGTTCTTCAGGGTATATTCCCAGTAGGGGGATTGCAGGGTCATATGGGAGGTTGGTATTTAGAGCTTTTAGGAATCATCACACCCGCTTTCCACAGAGGTTGCACTAGTTTACCTCCCACCAACAGTGTAGAAGTGTTCCCTTTTCGCCACACCCTCTCCAGAAC
>NW_007226274.1:0-584 GCF_000164805.1 Carlito syrichta
TTAGATCAATCAGACAAGAGAAGGAAATCAAAGGTATTCAAATAGGAAAAGAGAAAGTTAAGTTATCCCTCTTTGCAGATGACTTGACTGTATACCTTGAAAACCCAAGAAAATCTGTCAAAAACCTCTTTGCACTGATAAAGGACTTTGGCAAAGTCTCTGGGCATAACATAAATGTGTGAAAGAGTTGTTTTTTGATTTTGTAATGATAGTCACACTTACTGGTGTTAGATGCTATCTCATTGTAGTTTGGTATGCACTTCTCTGATAATTAGTGAGGATGAGCATTTTTTTCATGTTTTTTTGGCTCCTTGAATGTCGTCTTTGAGAAGTGTCTGCTCGTGTCCTTTGACCACTTTTTTAATGCTTTTTTTTCCTGTCAATTTGTTTGAGGTCCTTGTAGATCCTGAATGTTAGGCCTTTGTCCGATATAAAACTTGCAAATATTTTTCCCCATTCTGTGGGTTGTCTCTTTACATTCCTAGTGATTTATTTTGCTGTGAAAAAACTTTTTAGTTTGATAAGGTCCCACCTGTCAATCTTAGCTTTTGATGCATTTGTTTTTGAGGACTTGGCCATGAATT
>NW_007226275.1:0-811 GCF_000164805.1 Carlito syrichta
AATTAGTGAGGATGAGCATTTTTTTCATGTTTTTTTGGCTCCTTGAATGTCGTCTTTGAGAAGTGTCTGCTCGTGTCCTTTGACCACTTTTTTAATGCTTTTTTTTCCTGTCAATTTGTTTGAGGTCCTTGTAGATCCTGAATGTTAGGCCTTTGTCCGATATAAAACTTGCAAATATTTTTCCCCATTCTGTGGGTTGTCTCTTTACATTCCTAGTGATTTATTTTGCTGTGAAAAAACTTTTTAGTTTGATAAGGTCCCACCTGTCAATCTTAGCTTTTGATGCATTTGTTTTTGAGGACTTGGCCATGAATTCATTGCTTACTTACACTGATGTGCAGGAGGATGTTGCCTAAGTTTTCTTCTAAAATTTTTATAGTTTGAAATTTCATATTTAAGCCCTTGATCCATTTTGAATTAATTTTTGCATATAGTGATAGGTAGGGGTCCAGTTTCATTCTTCTGCATGTAGTCAGTTTTTTCAGCACTATTTGCTAAATATGATTTCTTTCCCCCAATTTTGTTTTTGTTGGCTTTTGTAAATGAGTTGGTTGAAGGTCTGTGGTTTTATTTCCAGATTCTCTGTCCTGCTCCATTGGTCTATACATCTATTCCTATACTAGTTCCATGCTGTCTTAGTTCCTGTAGCCTTGTAGTTAAGTTTATAGTCTGGAAGTGTGATACTTCCACCTTTGTTCCTTTCGTGAAGGATTGCTTTAGCTATTTGGACTCTTTTTTGTTTCCATATGAGCTTCTGTATTATTATTTCTCGGCCTATGAAAAATGATGCTGGCAGTTTGATAGGAATTGT
>NW_007226276.1:0-1167 GCF_000164805.1 Carlito syrichta
AACAGTCATTCAGAGAAAAGTAAACTTTTTCTAGGGTCATGCATCGAGTTAGTGGGGACACCAAGTCCCTGACTCCAAAACTCTTCCTGTTTCCACTGTGTTGTGCAGATTTTCGGGATAGCTGTGTTGCCCACCTCCAGGGGTGCAGGTCACAGGGAATGCAGTGCAAACGATGCGTGATGGCGCTGGCAGCACAGCAGCCCTGAGAAGGAAGGAGGATTTGAATCCAGTTCTGTGGACTGGAAAATTCACTAGCCTTTCTGAGTCTGCATTTCCTTGGTTGTACAATAGGAATTCTAACATCATCTCTCGACTACCGCACGAGGCTTTGTTGTGAACAGGAACAGATCACATGCATGGGCTT
Organism: Carlito syrichta; assembly: GCF_000164805.1. Lineage (NCBI taxonomy): Eukaryota > Metazoa > Chordata > Mammalia > Primates > Tarsiidae > Carlito > Carlito syrichta. The sequence continues at coordinate 365 of NW_007226276.1, forward strand.
TGTAAACATATCAAGGCATATCAAGACAGAAGCAAGGAATGGCGGAGAGGAGGCAGAACTGACGTTCATCCCTTAGCCTGCCACTGGGGCACCATTACTTACACATGTTGTCATTATACTGGAGGTGTGTGCTGGCCTCGGTGCCTGGGGAGTTTTAGTTACCAGGCGGCAGATGGACAGAGGGTTTGCTCCCGGGTGTTTCTGTAGAAGGAATGCCTCCAAGAGTGCAAGGCTATCTGGTCACATCCAGAGTCTGTACTGCAAGGTGGAGACTTGGAAGCCAGCTGGAGAGGCTGTGCCTGGCTGGAGTCTGGCATGCTGCTTAGTATCCCCCTGAAGAGGAAATGGCAAGATCTCGTAGCATGTTCTGTCAGGGGTCTGCAGGAGATAGGAGAGATTGCCCTATTTGTTATATTTATTGGAGATATTATTATTTGTTTTATGCCGTGTGGAAGGAGGGCCAGAGCTATAATCTATTGATCATTTAGTTTTATGAAGTTCTCAAATGGGTGATCTGGTATTTTTCTGACAGAGAGGCTATGGTTTCTGAACACCAGTAATAAGGTTGTCATGTCATTTTCTTCTCGGTCTTTTTATTGCTTTTTATCTCTTTGCTGATATTACCTCTCCCCAGCCTTGCCTCCCCTCCTTGCAACTGCCTTTTTTTCCCCTTAGGACCATGTTTAGAACCAGTTTGATTTATTTCCTAGAACTTGTTCTATGCTTTTAAGAAATTACTCACCTTCACTTTTAATGTTTTTATCCCGTGAAACACCCTCTCACTGTGGTCACTATTGTAAAGT
>NW_007226277.1:0-756 GCF_000164805.1 Carlito syrichta
GGGATGTGCGTAGCACTCTCGGACTCTCCTCCTTCTCTCTGTCTCTGACTCCTCCTCTCAGTCTCGGGTGTGATCGCATGAGTCACGAGCTTGCCTGTGCAGAGCCTGCTGCTGCCTGAGGACCGAGGTAAGAACAAGTTAGGATTTATTTTTGTTGAAGTTAGGAGGTCTATTTTTTTTTTAATTTTGCAGTTAGTAGGGCCTTTTTTTGCAGTTAAGGGGGACCTTTTTTTTCCTGAAGTTAGGAGGTCTATTTTTTTTTTGCAGATAAAGGGTGCCTTTTTTTTTAAACTATAGTCCGCCCCTCCAACAGTCTCAGGGACAGTGAACTGGCCCCCTATTTTAAAAGTTTGAGGACCCCTGATGTAATGTTTTTCCATTTGTTTGTGTCATCTTTAATTTCTTTGAGCAGTGTTTTGTAGTTTTCGTTGTAAAGGTTTTTCACATCTCTGGTTAGGAAGTTGCCAAGGTAGTTGATTTTCTTGTGTGTGTGTGTGTGTGTGTGGCTGTTGTGAATGGGATTGTGCTTTTTATTTGACTTTCTGTTTGTTTATAGTTGGTGTATAGAAATGAGATTGTCTTTTGCACATTGATTTTATACCCTGAGACTTTGCCAAAGTCCTTTATCAGTGCAAGGAGGTTTTTGACAGATTCTCTTGGGTTTTGAGATATAGAATCATGTCGTCTGCAAAGAGGGATTTCTTGACTTCCTCTTGTCCTATTTGGATACCCCTGATCTCCTTCTCTTGTCTGATG
>NW_007226278.1:0-628 GCF_000164805.1 Carlito syrichta
GTCACGAGCTTGCCTGTGCAGAGCCTGCTGCTGCCTGAGGACCGAGGTAAGAACAAGTTAGGATTTATTTTTGTTGAAGTTAGGAGGTCTATTTTTTTTTTAATTTTGCAGTTAGTAGGGCCTTTTTTTGCAGTTAAGGGGGACCTTTTTTTTCCTGAAGTTAGGAGGTCTATTTTTTTTTTGCAGATAAGGGGTGCCTTTTTTTTTAAACTATAGTCCACCCCTCCAACAGTCTCAGGGACAGTGAACTGGCCCCCTATTTTAAAAGTTTGAGGACCCCTGATGTAATGTTTTTCCATTTGTTTGTGTCATCTTTAATTTCTTTGAGCAGTGTTTTGTAGTTTTCGTTGTAAAGGTTTTTCACATCTCTGGTTAGGAAGTTGCCAAGGTAGTTGATTTTCTTGTGTGTATGTGTGTGTGTGGCTGTTGTGAATGGGATTGTGCTTTTTATTTGACTTTCTGTTTGTTTATAGTTGGTGTATAGAAATGAGATTGTCTTTTGCACATTGATTTTATACCCTGAGACTTTGCCAAAGTCCTTTATCAGTGCAAGGAGGTTTTCGACAGATTCTCTTGGGTTTTGAAATAATAATCTTGTCTTCTGTAAAGAGGGATTTCTTGACTTCCT
>NW_007226279.1:0-707 GCF_000164805.1 Carlito syrichta
GAACTGGCCCCCTATTTTAAAAAGTTGAGGACCCTGAGGTAATGTTTTCCATTTGGTTGTGTCATCTTTAATTCTTTGAGCAGTGTTTTGTAGTTTTCGTTGTAAAGGTTTTTCACATCTCTGGTTAGGAAGTTGCCAAGGTAGTTGATTTTCTTGTGTGTGTGTGTGTGTGTGTGGCTGTTGTGAATGGGATTGTGCTTTTTATTTGACTTTCTGTTTGTTTATAGTTGGTGTATAGAAATGAGATTGTCTTTTGCACATTGATTTTATACCCTGAGACTTTGCCAAAGTCCTTTATCAGTGCAAGGAGGTTTTTGACAGATTCTCTTGGGTTTTGAGATATAGAATCATGTCGTCTGCAAAGAGGGATTTCTTGACTTCCTCTTGTCCTATTTGGATACCCCTGATCTCCTTCTCTTGTCTGATTGCTCTAGCTAGGACTTCCAAAACTATGTTGAAAAGGAGAGGTGAGAGTGGGCATCCTTGTCTTGTTTTGGTTTTCTGGAAAAATGTTTCTAATTTCTGTCTGTTTAGCAGTATGTTGGCTGTAGGTTTCTCTTATATGGGTCTTACTATTTTGAGGTATGTTTCATCTATACCTAGATGTTCAAGGTTTTTTATCAAGAAGGGGTGTTAGGTTTTATCAAAAGCTTATTCTGCGTCTAATGATATAATCATGTGGTTTTTGTTTTTAAATATGTTGATGT
>NW_007226280.1:0-828 GCF_000164805.1 Carlito syrichta
TTAATTTCTTGAGCAGTGTTTTGTAGTTTTCGTTGTAAAGGTTTTTCACATCTCTGGTTTAGGAAGTTGCCAAGGTAGTTGATTTTCTTGTGTGTGTGTGTGTGTGTGTGGCTGTTGTGAATGGGATTGTGCTTTTTATTTGACTTTCTGTTTGTTTATAGTTGGTGTATAGAAATGAGATTGTCTTTTGCACATTGATTTTATACCCTGAGACTTTGCCAAAGTCCTTTATCAGTGCAAGGAGGTTTTTGACAGATTCTCTTGGGTTTTGAGATATAGAATCATGTCGTCTGCAAAGAGGGATTTCTTGACTTCCTCTTGTCCTATTTGGATACCCCTGATCTCCTTCTCTTGTCTGATTGCTCTAGCTAGGACTTCCAAAACTATGTTGAAAAGGAGAGGTGAGAGTGGGCATCCTTGTCTTGTTTTGGTTTTCTGGAAAAATGTTTCTAATTTCTGTCTGTTTAGCAGTATGTTGGCTGTAGGTTTCTCTTATATGGGTCTTACTATTTTGAGGTATGTTTCATCTATACCTAGATGTTCAAGGTTTTTTATCAAGAAGGGGTGTTAGGTTTTATCAAAAGCTTATTCTGCGTCTAATGATATAATCATGTGGTTTTTGTTTTTAAATATGTTGATGTATTTAATTAAGTTTATAGTTTTACAAATGTTGAACTAGCCCTGCATCCCAGGGATTTAGCCTACTTGGTCATGGTGGATGATTTTTTAGATATATTTTTGAATTCAATTTGCTAGGATCTTGTTGAGAATTTTAGCATCTATGTTCATCAAGGATATTGGCCTGTAGTTCTCTTTCTTTGTTGGATG
>NW_007226281.1:0-2047 GCF_000164805.1 Carlito syrichta
ATTGGGAAGACAATGCCCTTTATAGGCTTACTGTTACTATCTTTTCTGACAAGTCATTCACAGCTTATAAAGGGAATTGAGCATATGGGTTGGTGGTTGAAATGAAAGATTCTGTGAAGGGCAAAATAACATAACCTCTCTAAGCTTTTCTCAAAATTAATTCTTTTGAACTGGGCTTAAGATATTGCATTGCCTGTTCTCTTGATGCTAGCAGACACTATGAGATCAAGAAGTTTACTTAAATTCTGTGAACCAAGCAGGTCTCTGGCTATACTGTATTTTCCTAGGACTCCAGGGATATCATGACTACTAAGATTATTTCCAGTTATCTGCATTGGTAATAAATATATATTGATTATGTAATTTCTATGTGGCATTTATTCAATATCCTCCCTGGAGGATACTGAGAAAGTAGGCAACATGTTCTGTCTAAGGAGTCTGATGATATGTAATATTAATAACATTATAAGATGAGTCTTTCAGTTCTTAAATGGGAAAGAATTAGAGCTGGGAGAGTTCAGAGTACAATGATTTGGAAGTGTACTTTGGACATGTGGTTTTCACCTGGCCTTGAAAGATGAGTAATATTTAAAGGAGAGGAAAAAATGAGCCCTTCCAGGTAATGCAAGAATATAGTTGCAGAAATGGCAACATTGGTCATATTCAGAGGATTATAGCAAAATAAAATAGCAGAAGATCTATATTGCATAGGATATTTCTAAAGACTTAACTAATAGACTAATCAATTATTTAACTTGTCCATATTTCTTTAGAGTCAAGTGAACATGAATTTTCACTATGTGTCTGCCATTAGTTGTATAACTTTGGACAAATTAATTTTTTAAAAACTATTTTCTGTCTCTAACTAAAAATTATTTCTTACACAGTAAGGGAACATGTATGTGTGATTCTATCTATAAATAACCTAGTAAACATTCTTGTGTGTAGTTTAGGCATCTAAATGGTATATTTAAGTAATAACAATAATAAATGCAATAGCAAGATGGAATTATATCCTCACTAAGTTAAATTTTGAGTTTTAATACTTTGATTGAATTACAAAACTCTTAGTATTCAATAGAAACCCTCAAAACCTAAATTCAGTTTTAGCCATATATTTAGTAAAAATTATCTTTTTTAAGTGTATCTTTTGTTCTTTATCATGAAAATGAAAGATAATGATAATAAAATCTTGCTGAAACATGTCATATTTTTCCTTATTCAACTTAATTTTAAGCACTGTTTATCAAGTACATATTATATAAATTACCCTAATATGTATGTTTTCTATATTTAGTATTTAAAATGGAAAGGCTAACCTTTTTAATCTCTTAGAACAAGCTTTAATTAATGGAATACTTAATTTTTATTTTTAAAACTTAGCCTATCAAAAGAAATGGAAAAATACTTTTAAAAAATATAAGTAAAATATATTTTATTGGTTTTATTTTTCCAAAGAGAAAAAAACTCATTAAGATCTGAAATAAATCTATTGTGCTACGAAGGTGTCTTATATTAATCCTATACAAACCAAAATAGTTTTATGCCTATTAAAGTCCTCTGTTTAAGTATTCAGTGGAACTAAGTGTGATGATTTAGAAACAAGTTAATACAATAAGTGTAAACTTCAAAATGTTTTTGAAATAATAATGTGTTTAAAAAATGTTGCTGGAATTTTTTCATCAATCGTTTCCATCATTATTATTATTGACCACTGTTATAGATGATGCCATTGTAATTTGTTTCTGAGAAGAATTTCTTTATTCTGTCATGTGAACCATACCTTTATAAGCACTCCTTTTAAGTGAGCTTTTAAAATACTTGGCTTTTCAAAACCCACTGACTATTGAGAATTGTAAGGAGTGTTCTAGTTTTAAAGATTAGACACTATCTCAGAGGATGGTTTAAAAGACATCCCAAGGCCTTATTGATATGGAGCAGATGAGTCCTCCTCTACTGTCTTCTATAGAAGTTCCTATTATTAAAGAAAATATGGAAAGGAAATTTACAAAGCACTGTCCAAGCTTGTCAAGATAACTTGGGAGGT
>NW_007226282.1:0-1343 GCF_000164805.1 Carlito syrichta
GTGTCTGCCATTAGTTGTATAACTTTGGACAAATTAATTTTTTAAAAACTATTTTCTGTCTCTAACTAAAAATTATTTCTTACACAGTAAGGGAACATGTATGTGTGATTCTATCTATAAATAACCTAGTAAACATTCTTGTGTGTAGTTTAGGCATCTAAATGGTATATTTAAGTAATAACAATAATAAATGCAATAGCAAGATGGAATTATATCCTCACTAAGTTAAATTTTGAGTTTTAATACTTTGATTGAATTACAAAACTCTTAGTATTCAATAGAAACCCTCAAAACCTAAATTCAGTTTTAGCCATATATTTAGTAAAAATTATCTTTTTTAAGTGTATCTTTTGTTCTTTATCATGAAAATGAAAGATAATGATAATAAAATCTTGCTGAAACATGTCATATTTTTCCTTATTCAACTTAATTTTAAGCACTGTTTATCAAGTACATATTATATAAATTACCCTAATATGTATGTTTTCTATATTTAGTATTTAAAATGGAAAGGCTAACCTTTTTAATCTCTTAGAACAAGCTTTAATTAATGGAATACTTAATTTTTATTTTTAAAACTTAGCCTATCAAAAGAAATGGAAAAATACTTTTAAAAAATATAAGTAAAATATATTTTATTGGTTTTATTTTTCCAAAGAGAAAAAAACTCATTAAGATCTGAAATAAATCTATTGTGCTACGAAGGTGTCTTATATTAATCCTATACAAACCAAAATAGTTTTATGCCTATTAAAGTCCTCTGTTTAAGTATTCAGTGGAACTAAGTGTGATGATTTAGAAACAAGTTAATACAATAAGTGTAAACTTCAAAATGTTTTTGAAATAATAATGTGTTTAAAAAATGTTGCTGGAATTTTTTCATCAATCGTTTCCATCATTATTATTATTGACCACTGTTATAGATGATGCCATTGTAATTTGTTTCTGAGAAGAATTTCTTTATTCTGTCATGTGAACCATACCTTTATAAGCACTCCTTTTAAGTGAGCTTTTAAAATACTTGGCTTTTCAAAACCCACTGACTATTGAGAATTGTAAGGAGTGTTCTAGTTTTAAAGATTAGACACTATCTCAGAGGATGGTTTAAAAGACATCCCAAGGCCTTATTGATATGGAGCAGATGAGTCCTCCTCTACTGTCTTCTATAGAAGTTCCTATTATTAAAGAAAATATGGAAAGGAAATTTACAAAGCACTGTCCAAGCTTGTCAAGATAACTTGGGAGGTATTGAGTAACTTCTTTCTGCCTTTTATATGATAATGCAGATACATTTTAAAAAAATGCTTGTGATTGCTTGTTTGCAATATATAATTGGCACTAGA
>NW_007226283.1:0-1175 GCF_000164805.1 Carlito syrichta
CCAGCTACTTGAAAGGCTGTGGCAGAAGCATTGCCAGAGCCGAGCAGGTCGAGGCTGCGGTGGCCGGGAGTGTGCCACTGCACTCCAGCCTGGGTGACAGTGAGACTTTGACCCCCCAAAAAGTATCTGTCACATACCCACTGAAATTTTATTCGTGTAATTGTATTTTTGTTTTAAAATCATTTCAATAAGTTAATATTCTTGGGAATGGTTATAGGTGAGATTAGTCATCCACACCTTGGTGTCAAGTAGTGTAATCAGTTTGTTGCCCTAATGTTTGGTCTAGAATAGGGATCAGCAAACTTTTCCTGTAAAAGGCCAGATCGTAGATATTTTTGACTTTGCCAACTGTCTTAGTCCGTTTTGTACTTCTGTAACAAAATATCTGAGACTGAGATATTTATTTATTTATTTATTTATTTGCAGAGATGAGGTCTCACTATGTTGCCCAGGCCAGTCTCAAACTCCTGGCTTCAAGCAATCCTCCCTCCCCAGCTGACCAAAATGCTGGGACTACAGGCACGAGCCACCATGCCCAGAGACTGGGTAACTTATAAATAACATACTTTTTCACAGTTCTGAAGATTGGGAATTCCAAACAAGACACCAGTATCCAGTGTCTGTTGAGGGCCCAGACATCCCTTCCATCATGACACCTTTTTTAAAAAATGTATTTATTTATTATAGAATTGTGGGGTACACATGAGAATTAACTACATAATTAGGAAGCATGCAGGTGGAGTTTGGGCTTCTAAGTGGTCCTCCCTCCCCGTGGTAATGGACCAGGTATCCTTTGTGCTGTCATGTGCTCCCCACCCTCCTCCCTCTCTCTCTCCCCTAACAGTGCCCAGCGACTGCCAATCCCACCCTTGTGCTAAGGTGACTAGGGTTCAGGGACCACTTATGAGTGAGAGTATGCAGTATTCAGTTCTTTGTTTCTGTGATAGTTCACGTAGTATGATGGCCTCCAGCTCCACCAAGATGAAACTCTCTGGAGGGGAGGAACACAGTTCCAAGCATGGCGGAAGGGAAGACTGCAAACCCACTTCCTGCAAGTCATTTTTATAATGGCATTATTTTGTTCATGAGGGCCTCATGAATGGCCTAAACATCTCCCACTAGGCCCCACTCCCCAGTGCTGTTGCATTCGGAATTTAACACCCATTACATGAATT
>NW_007226284.1:0-1429 GCF_000164805.1 Carlito syrichta
TATCCCTTTTATTTAGGATCGGTTTCTGGAGATTTAATTTCCTTCTCTGAATGGGCCATGAATATTTTTTTTTTGTATGCTTTGTTATTTTCTTTGGAACTTTGGCATTTGAAAAATCAATCACTTTTCTCAAACTTTGTGGTCTTGTTTCATGAAGGAAGGACTTTAACTAATCGGCATGGCCAGAGATTTTGGGGACCTCTGAAGCCTTTTCTGAGGATGCATTTTCTCTGGAGTTGCCCACTTAACATAATTGAAGAGGTGTTTTGGTTTCTTTTTTCTTTTAAAGACCAAGTCTCTCTCTGTTGCCCAGACTGATGTGCAGTGGTGAGATCATAGCTCACTGCAGCCTTGAACCTCTGGGCTCAAGCAATCCTTCAACCTCAGCACTGGGACAACAGGTGCACATCTCCACAACTAGTTAGTTCTTTACAATTTTTTTTGTAGAAATGGGGTCTCTCCATATTGCCCAGGCTAGTCTCAACTCCTTGTCTCAAGTAATTCTCCCACCTTGGCCCCCCAAAGTGCTAGGTCATAGGGGTACGCTACCATGCCTGACCAGTGTATTGGTTTCTTCTCGGGAGCTTTCCATCATGTGGTTTCTGTGGTGATGCAGTTTCTTTGGGGTTATAGCAAGCTGAAGTACTGGCACTTCCCTTAACATTTTTCTATGGCACTGCAAATTCTCATGGTGGACCAACCATGTTTATTGCCTTTGTTCTCAGATACTACCAGCTTGTCATTCTGTACCTATCAGCACCTAAATTCAGAGACGACAGAAACCAGTCCCTTGGGCAGCCCCACCAAAAGTCAGAACATTGAAAATATTCTACTCTTCTCTTTCTGGTACTTTCAGGAGAAAGTGGGAATTTTCTCCTGAAAGCACCAGAAACTATGAAAGGGGGACACAGGAGTGATGTTTCCATGCTCACTCAGTGCTCCTTTGCAGTGTCCATTTACACTGTACAGTTTATGAGTTTATGGTTTTTTCAGTATACTCATTTTAAATTTTTAGGAAATTGCAATATGCAAATAAGTAAGAAAGAATTCAAAAGAAGAATTGCGACCTGAATGTATTTTAAACCAAACGTATGGAAGCCAGTTCAACCAGCCCTACTTCATACGCTTCTTCCATACAATTCATTCTTTCCCTCAGAGAACTACCCCGCTCCTTCCATTTCCTGACTTTTCTACCTCATCTTTCTTCCAACTACGCAGGGTTTAAAGTTATTTTTTATTGTAGCAAAGTGCACATAGCATAAAAATTATCATCTTAATCATGTTAAGTGTACAGTTCAGTGGCATTGGGTGCACTCATATTGCTGTGCCACTGTCACCACCATCCATCTTCAGCATGCTCTCCATATTGCAGAATGGAAACGCCGCACCCATTCAACACCACCTCCTTGTTTCCCCCTGCCCCCAAATT
>NW_007226285.1:0-642 GCF_000164805.1 Carlito syrichta
AGAGGTTTTGTCCTACGGTGGGAAACCCTATGTTTAAGCTTTTGCCCTGTTGTAATTGATTGTACATGGAGGGTGGGGGCGGCCTTGGTTTTGGCTGTGCTATTTTTTCCAGTTGGGTTTGGGCATGGTTTTGGACACCTTCCCCATTCGACTTGCCTGTTTGCCCATAGGAATCCCAGCAGGCCCAACCTCCACCATGGCCGTTATCTGGCTTGTTGCAGGTATGTCCTGCCACATACATAGCTCTTATCCATCCAGTTCAATGTAGTTTACCACTGTAGGAACACAGAAAGGCGCCAACATAGCAGGCCACAAGCTGGCGGAAATAGGAAGTAAAGTTGGTTGCCATGTCCCTTAGAGTAAAGCAGGGTTATGCAACCGTCACAGGGTGAGTCACAGATTGGGTTTGTGAAGGAGGCCCAAATTAAAAGCAACCAACAACAATGAAGCATCCTATCCATAGGAGGAAGAAGAGTGCTAGTAAAAGCCTTTCGCCACAAGTCCAGTCTGCTGGTATGGCTTCTGCTAATCCCATAGCAAAGACTAAGACGAAGGCTGTAGCAATAGATAGAGGCAAGGAGCGGCAGCACATTAACAGATAGTTTTAGAGAACAAAAGCAGTTTATCTGTATTCCGGTTGCA
>NW_007226287.1:0-722 GCF_000164805.1 Carlito syrichta
CGTTTTACGTTTAGGTCTTTGATCCATTTAGAATTAATTATTGTATATGGTGATAGGTAGGAGTCCTGTTTCAATCTTCTGCATGTGATCAGCTAGCTTTGCCAGCTTCATTTACTGAAGCTTCTCCTCTCCCAAGTGGTTGTTGGTGGAAACTTTGTCAAAGATGAATTGGTTGAGAAATTGAGGCTTTGCTTCTTGAATCTCTATCCTGTTTCATTGCTCTATCTGCCTATTCTTGTACCATTACCAGGCTGTTTTGATTTCCGTAGCCTTATAGTAAAGTTTGAAGTCTGGAAGTGTGATACTTCCTGTTTTGTTTCTTTTACTAAGGATTCTTTTGGCTATTTGTGATCATTTTTATTTCCATATGAATTTCTGTATTGCCATTTTCAGGTCTGAGAAGAATGGTGTTGATAATTTAATAGACTTGAATCTGTAGATTGCCTTTAGTAGGATAGACATCTAAACAGTGTTGATTCTTCTTATCCATGAGCATGGGATATTTTTCCATTTGTTTGTGTCTTCTCGGATTTCTTTGAACAGTGCTTTGCAGTTCTCATTGTAAAGATCTGTCACTTCTCTGGTTAGGAAGATGCCAAGGTATTTCATCGTGTGTGTGTGTGTCTATTGTGAATGGGATTGTGTTTTTTATTTGGGTCTCTGCCTGCTTATTTTTGGTGTATAGGAATGCAACTGCCTTTTGCACATTATTTTGTACCCCA
>NW_007226288.1:0-1058 GCF_000164805.1 Carlito syrichta
AAGAATTACTTACCCTAGTCCCAGCAGCTGACACACATCATTTGAAATCTGAGTGGTCCAATTCTCAGCACAAGCCGTATGCCATATGCTCTGAATTCTGAACTGTACCAAACCATTGCTGTTCATAGTGCCATTGAAAAGACGCACTAAAGATACAGAGGAGAGAATGGTGGTTACCAGATGCTGAATGGTGAGGGGAATGGGGACATGTTGGCCAAAGGGTAAAAAGCTTCAGTTAGTCAGGAGGAAGACGTTTTTTGAGATCTATTGCACAGCATTGTGACTATAGTTAATTATGTATTTGTATATTTCAAAATTTATTTCCACAAAAAAAGATAAGTATTTGAGGTGATGGATAGGTTCATTAGCTTGATTTAGTCAGTCCACTATATATATATATATATACATATATATATACATATATATATATACTTATATATCACATATATAGTGATGTTGTAATATATATTATGATATATAACATATGTTATGATATATATGATACATAAATAACATCATTTTGCACCCCATACATATACACAAGGTTAATTTAATTTACACATAAGATTTTTAAAAAAGTAACAAAAATGAGATGCGTTAAAGATACAAGCTTTCACACAGAGCCATTTTTATCCAAGTTGATCAGAGTAAATTTTGGCCTCAAAACTAAATGTGCAATGTTGTTAACATTTAGAGTTTAAGAATTGATTGTAGTCTTTCTTAAGAGTATGTTGGCAAGCCTAAGATGAAAAAACTAAATGAAAGATTTAATTTTGCCCTTTCATATAGCTATAAACATGGAAAAGGCAAAGATGTGCAAGTTCATTGCATATGAAAGCAACTAATCAACAAAAAATAAAGTTATTGGTGAAGAAGCTATCTTATAAACAGTCTCTAAAAGTAGAAAACTCAAGGTCAGAGACAAGTTTAGGTATCCCCCTCATTTTCTTCTCCAGAAACTATTTTCTTTGTACTTGCTCTTATACTGTTTGAATTCTATCATCATTTAATGATATTTTGGATAGACTATTAAAGCAACTAATGACTAGTTAGGAACT
>NW_007226289.1:0-737 GCF_000164805.1 Carlito syrichta
TGAGCTTAAGACCCTGGCAAACTAGGGTTACAAGATTGGACTCCAACAGGGGATGCTCAGGTTCGCCTCCCACTGCAAGTCAGAAAGACTGGTCCTCGCCAGTATGTGCACGTCACGGTGCCCAAACGACCCTTTTGCTTCGGTGTCTCAGGTCGGTGCTCCTTGAGACAAAGCGAAGCACACCTGTCAGCCGTCCAATGAAAAGTACTCCTCAGGGATGAATATAAATTGTAGCAATTTGAACCCAATACTATGTATCTATAATATTGCTTTCTATTCTTAGCTATATAGAGAGAAAATCTTGCTATTATTATCGGGCCTTAGGAATATGGAAGATAAGGGACTGAAGACTCAATCTTGTGAATAAAGGCAAAAAACTAAAAAGAAAAAAGTAAAAGGTGAATTCATCACCAGAGAGGTTTTTATATTGTTAAAGTGTTATTAATGTTGCCTCATGCATAAAATAAAATAGTGAGCAATAATGATGATTCTTCCACACTTTAATAAGCTAATTCAGATGTGAGCACGATTACAACTGTAACATCCCTAAGGGATGGGCCATGAGGTAGAGAGCAATATTTCTGAGGAAAATATTTTCGAGGGAAAAAAGCAGGACTGACATACATCTTACGTGATCAGATGATGCTCTGAAATCCAACTCGTGTACTTTTTGCTGCCAGATTTCAAATAAGCGACATGACCCACAGAGAGCCAAAAGGAGGGAAGTCATGCTCAAG
>NW_007226290.1:0-1758 GCF_000164805.1 Carlito syrichta
ATATTTCTGAGGAAAATATTTTCGAGGGAAAAAAGCAGGACTGACATACATCTTACGTGATCAGATGATGCTCTGAAATCCAACTCGTGTACTTTTTGCTGCCAGATTTCAAATAAGCGACATGACCCACAGAGAGCCAAAAGGAGGGAAGTCATGCTCAAGCAGGAGTGTATGTGGAGAGCATCAACCGGTCCTGCTGGACTAACTTGTATGGAATGGCCGGGCCATGGGACTCATGAATGCTGTCAGGCAACTCTGCAAAGCCAGAAACAGTGAAGTGGTAGTCCAGAAGAGACCTGTCTGACACCGCAGTGTGTGAAGGCTGGGACACTCAAAAATTGCACACAAGACTAAGAAAAATGCTGAGACATCCATGCCAGCAGAAACACTGTCAGCCCAGACTGAAAGTGACCGAGCGAGGCCAAAATGGGGGAGGATTGACTGCAAGGACAGGGCCACAGATACGGATGCCAAAGCCGACAGCCCCCCCTCACGGTGTCACAGCCACCCTAGCAAAGGACAACACAAGTAGCACAGAAAGATGCCAGACGTCATACACGTCATCAGTTCAACCCCACTGAAGTCAAATGTTCCTAAATTACATAAGACTGCCAAAAACAAGCATCTAACTCATGCTTTGCAAGATAATATGCAAAGACAGCGTTATGTCCCTTAAAGGTCTAGTTAGATCTCATCCAGTGGAAGATGAGGAAAAGAGTACATCACGTCCGTGGGCTGAGGAAGCGTAAGACCCACGATGTCCACCACGCGGGAAGACTGAACTCAAATGGCAGCTCCAGCCCTGATGAGCTGTGTCAACTGGAGGAACTTATGTAGCCTCTCTGAGCCTCAGTCCCCTCATCTGAAAACCTGGAACTGTGGTAACTATTCTCACAGGGCTGATACAAAGATTAAACTTTGTGTATTTGAAAACTGGCCCAAATGCTAGATCAGTGCCAATTCTTTAAAACAAATAGCCTATGCCATATACAAATGGTCTTAGAGTGACCTGACCATGAGAACACAGGGGTCTCCTGCAGTTCTTATACAGAACAGGTTGTGGCAACTAGGGAAGGAAGAACCAGAATGCAGGGTCTAATAAACGGGCTTCAGGGTCCAGAAGCATACACTGGTTCTGGAGAACCACACAGGAAGAGCAATGGAGAATTATCAGAAACTGAGAAATGATATTGGAGGACTGAGCCGTTGTCTGGGGGAGGGCAGAAGGCAGGGCGCATCAAGGGGTCATACGCTGCATCCAGACTCAACTGCTTGGCTCTCCGCCTTGAGCAAACAGGTGAAACGGAGGCCCAATAGAAGTCGGTCAAGAAATGCGCACCACTTTCATCAACGCTTCTCAGAGGCCAAAGCCAAAGGTAGGATACTGTCAAGTGGAATAAAATGGTGGTAGGGTTCAATTCAAGTGACTTTTTTCTCTACTGCATTGACAATAAATAAACAGGCCTCCCTCCTTTTAATATAAGAGTCTGGTACTATATGGTTCTGTATATGTGGTTTTGGTAAACATAAGATAATATCCACTTGAATCTCTAGATTAAACAATAACTTTCATTACATAAAGGGTTTTCAGTTTTCTCCGTGTGTACATAAAAAAACCTCCTGTGAATTTCAACCATGAGTGTATCACAATCCAAAGAGTTTAGATAAGAACTAGTCTTTCACTTCAGAGCAACACGGATGGCCTCAGAGGCTATATCCTGAGTGATCTACCACAGAAACAAAGAACTGAGTATCACA
>NW_007226291.1:0-720 GCF_000164805.1 Carlito syrichta
TATGCACCAAAAGCCAACATAAATAGGTTGGAGTATGTCAAACTAAAAAGCTTCTGCATAGCAAAGGAAACAAGCAACAAAATGAAAGGAAGACACATGAAAGAAAATATTTGCAAACCATATGTCAGATAGTGGGTTCATATCCAAAATACTTAAAAAACCCATGCAACTTAACAAGAAAGCTAATGTTCTTATTTTAAAATGTGCAAAGGACCTCAATAAACATTTCTCTGAAGAACACATGCAAATGGACAAATTTCTAAAAATGTGCTCAACTTCAGTAGTCATCAGGAAAAAACAAGTTAAATTATAATGAGATGTTATGTCACATGTGTTGAGATGGCCAGTATCAAAACGATAAGATACAGTGTTTGTAAGGATTTGAAGAAAGAATAATTCCTGTACAAGGTTGGTAGGAATGTAAATTGGTACAACTAGTAGCAAAAACAGTACAGCAGCATTATTCACAATAGCCCAAACATGGAAACAACCCAACTGTCTGTGGGCAAGAAACTGATTTAAAAATTATGGTATATATACTATGAAGTATCATTCAGCCAAATGAATGAAGAAAATTCTGCCATTTGCAACAATGTAGATGAGCCTTGAGGGCACTATGTTTGTAAAATATATAAGAGATTGATAAATAATCAACAATCTCACTAATATGGAATCCAAAAATATTGACATTATAGAAACAGAGAGTGGAGTTAGAATGGT
>NW_007226292.1:0-570 GCF_000164805.1 Carlito syrichta
AGCTATTCAGAAGTCTGACTGGGCTCCATGGCTCAGCCTGCAATCCCAGCACTTTGGGGAGCTGAGGTGAGTGGTTTGCCTGAGCCCGCGGGTTCAAGACCAGCCAGGCAACTTGGCAAGACCTCATCTCTACAATGAAATAAAAAATAGCCATGCGTGGTAGCGCGTGTTTGTAGTTCTGGCTACTTGAAAGGCTGAGGTGGAAAGATTGCCGGAGCCCAGAAGGTTGACATTGGGGTGGCCATGAGCATGTGTGCCACTGCACTCCAGCCTGGGCAAAGGAGTGAGACTCCGACTCAAAAATAGTATTCAGAAGTCTTTATGAAAATCTCACTTACTAGACCACACTGATTTATCCACAAGGCAGTGTTCTCAAATGTGAAGATTCTCAGCTAGAAATTTGGTAAAGAACTCCCCAAAGTGTTGCCTGACAAGTAGTCAACAAGTGAAAGTTTGTCTTTTGTTAGTTTTGCTATCCAAAATTTAAGATGAAAGATATTGTTATTAATCTAACCATCTACCATACATCACAACATATTTAAATTGAGGTTTATTTTCTTTTCAAAAATG
>NW_007226293.1:0-1837 GCF_000164805.1 Carlito syrichta
CGTGTTCTAAATTTTGATTAGTATTGATGAGTCCTAAACAAACCTAGTGGGAGAAACATTTATGAAAATGGTAAATTTACAACTCTGTTTTAGTAGTCTTCACTTTGCCACCCGAAGATGTATTCAGGACAAGTATCATAGAAGCAAGTCTAGTGTATTAAATAAACTAGCTTAGCTTTGTCTCTTGGTTATTGAATTCCATGACCATTGCTGAGCACCCACAATGTGACCAGCACAGCATTAAGTTATGCATTTAAGATAGAAAGGTCCTTCATAATCTTGAAAGCATTCTTTCTGGAATATGTATTTGTACATCTGTCTCCTGGAGTATCCACATGTGAAATTTAGTATCATGTGGTGTGATTTGGATGCACATGAATCAGTGCCACCAATCAGGAGATGAATTCCATACAGGAGGCCCAGCTGCATTGTAAAACATGCTTATTATTATCTGTGTGGTCCCTGTTGGTGTGGGATCACCCCTGCATGGATCAGTGAAGAAATACTTATTCTCTCATAATTTAAATGGTTCATTGAATTATGCCTCCATCAACCATTGTACAAAAATTTTGTTCTTTTTGCACTGCAATATTTGATTAAAAATAAAGAAATGTATGTTCAAAATAGGCAAGTAGCTGTGAGACACATGGCAGTAGCCACAATCAGGAAGGAAATGTCACCTCTACGGGTTATTAACTTGACATACCACTTAGAGGCATGTCAAACGAAAAAAAAATCTTGTGTTCACAGCCAGGCAGGCTAACCTTGTTTTGATTGTAAACCCAATGGGTTTGTGCTGAGAAGTCAATACTCAATTTATTGTAAATGAGAACAGCAGCATGCTGCCAATTTCAATACTCATGGAATTGGTACCAGAACTGTTATTTTCTTGTCTCTGTCACAAACACCACACAAGGAATGGTGGGCTAATTCTTCACAAGCACTTCATTTCCTGCTTACAAATGTCTGATAAACTATTTGGACTTGGCATTATCAGCCAAGCATCATGTGTTATGTCCACAATCAATGTTATGTCTAGAAAAGAACTGAATTTGTATTTGAGGTTGACAGCTCAGAAAGCATAATAGCAGGTACCCCATATGGCCTTTAGTTTGGCATAAACAGTCATCGGGATGATATATGGTGTATATGTCACAATTCAGTGCAGTCTACTTTCACAATTTCCCCTTTAATCAATACTGTCAAATTTCTGTAGAGATTAAAATGGGCATATATTTTTGAAATACTATTAAACAATTACTGGGAAATGGGAAGGACACATTCTTGTTAATAAGACTGATTCTGGGCAGAATGGGCATGTGAATAGACAAATAATTTTCTTATCTTTTCTGTACTTAGGCATGACCTTGTAACACAGATCTGGTCTACCAGACAAAAGTGGAAGTTTGCTAGGTGGGTCATCTGAGCAAGCTTCTTGTTTTTCTGATAAACAAACATAAACCTGGGTGGCAGAATTTTTGTCCATCATTCCCCCCTCAGCTCTTCCCTTTTTGCCTAGAACTTGAGCATAACGCTTGGAGGCGGAGTAGTCCTATTGTGATCATATGGCAAAAAGGCAACACAGTGAAGGTGCCAGAACAGGAAAAGAGAAAGCCTGGGGTCTGATGTCATCATGGAACTGTTGCCCAGTCCTGAATCTCAGACCTCTCTTCTGTTTCTATAATACAAACACTTCTTGATGGGTTTACTCACTGTTCATTGGAGTTTCTGTTGCTTGTGACTAAACTCTTTCCCAAATGATATAAGAAAAAAGAGGTTTTTTTTTTTTTTTAACAGGATGCCACCATGAAAAACAACTTAGCTGGAGAAAGTCTAG
>NW_007226294.1:0-2050 GCF_000164805.1 Carlito syrichta
AGCACCCACAATGTGACCAGCACAGCATTAAGTTATGCATTTAAGATAGAAAGGTCCTTCATAATCTTGAAAGCATTCTTTCTGGAATATGTATTTGTACATCTGTCTCCTGGAGTATCCACATGTGAAATTTAGTATCATGTGGTGTGATTTGGATGCACATGAATCAGTGCCACCAATCAGGAGATGAATTCCATACAGGAGGCCCAGCTGCATTGTAAAACATGCTTATTATTATCTGTGTGGTCCCTGTTGGTGTGGGATCACCCCTGCATGGATCAGTGAAGAAATACTTATTCTCTCATAATTTAAATGGTTCATTGAATTATGCCTCCATCAACCATTGTACAAAAATTTTGTTCTTTTTGCACTGCAATATTTGATTAAAAATAAAGAAATGTATGTTCAAAATAGGCAAGTAGCTGTGAGACACATGGCAGTAGCCACAATCAGGAAGGAAATGTCACCTCTACGGGTTATTAACTTGACATACCACTTAGAGGCATGTCAAACGAAAAAAAAATCTTGTGTTCACAGCCAGGCAGGCTAACCTTGTTTTGATTGTAAACCCAATGGGTTTGTGCTGAGAAGTCAATACTCAATTTATTGTAAATGAGAACAGCAGCATGCTGCCAATTTCAATACTCATGGAATTGGTACCAGAACTGTTATTTTCTTGTCTCTGTCACAAACACCACACAAGGAATGGTGGGCTAATTCTTCACAAGCACTTCATTTCCTGCTTACAAATGTCTGATAAACTATTTGGACTTGGCATTATCAGCCAAGCATCATGTGTTATGTCCACAATCAATGTTATGTCTAGAAAAGAACTGAATTTGTATTTGAGGTTGACAGCTCAGAAAGCATAATAGCAGGTACCCCATATGGCCTTTAGTTTGGCATAAACAGTCATCGGGATGATATATGGTGTATATGTCACAATTCAGTGCAGTCTACTTTCACAATTTCCCCTTTAATCAATACTGTCAAATTTCTGTAGAGATTAAAATGGGCATATATTTTTGAAATACTATTAAACAATTACTGGGAAATGGGAAGGACACATTCTTGTTAATAAGACTGATTCTGGGCAGAATGGGCATGTGAATAGACAAATAATTTTCTTATCTTTTCTGTACTTAGGCATGACCTTGTAACACAGATCTGGTCTACCAGACAAAAGTGGAAGTTTGCTAGGTGGGTCATCTGAGCAAGCTTCTTGTTTTTCTGATAAACAAACATAAACCTGGGTGGCAGAATTTTTGTCCATCATTCCCCCCTCAGCTCTTCCCTTTTTGCCTAGAACTTGAGCATAACGCTTGGAGGCGGAGTAGTCCTATTGTGATCATATGGCAAAAAGGCAACACAGTGAAGGTGCCAGAACAGGAAAAGAGAAAGCCTGGGGTCTGATGTCATCATGGAACTGTTGCCCAGTCCTGAATCTCAGACCTCTCTTCTGTTTCTATAATACAAACACTTCTTGATGGGTTTACTCACTGTTCATTGGAGTTTCTGTTGCTTGTGACTAAACTCTTTCCCAAATGATATAAGAAAAAAGAGGTTTTTTTTTTTTTTTTAACAGGATGCCACCATGAAAAACAACTTAGCTGGAGAAAGTCTAGACTTGTAATGTCCAATACAATAGCCATGAGCTACATGTGCCTATTTAAATTTCAATTAAATTTAGTTAAATAAAAGTAAAAATTAACTAGTTACCTTTCAAGTTTTCATTAGCCCCTTGTGGCTACTAGCTAACATGTTGGATAGTGCAGATATAGAACATTTCTATCATTGTAGCAAGTTCTATCGGATAGTGTTAGTTTAAATAAATCTCAGAGTTAAAAATCTCAAAAAGGAAGGCACTATATTCATAAATATTTGAAACCAAGCTGGGGTTCCTTACTGTAAATGCTTTTTTTAAGTAGATTTCTTTCTTCCTTAATAGGAGCAGTATGTTTGAAAGAGAGAATTGCATAAGATAAGAAGTTTGTGAGCTGGGCTCGGTGGCTCAGCCTGTAATCCCGTGCTTTGGGAGGCTGAGGTGAGT
>NW_007226295.1:0-845 GCF_000164805.1 Carlito syrichta
AATTCCATACAGGAGGCCCAGCTGCATTGTAAAACATGCTTATTATTATCTGTGTGGTCCCTGTTGGTGTGGGATCACCCCTGCATGGATCAGTGAAGAAATACTTATTCTCTCATAATTTAAATGGTTCATTGAATTATGCCTCCATCAACCATTGTACAAAAATTTTGTTCTTTTTGCACTGCAATATTTGATTAAAAATAAAGAAATGTATGTTCAAAATAGGCAAGTAGCTGTGAGACACATGGCAGTAGCCACAATCAGGAAGGAAATGTCACCTCTACGGGTTATTAACTTGACATACCACTTAGAGGCATGTCAAACGAAAAAAAAATCTTGTGTTCACAGCCAGGCAGGCTAACCTTGTTTTGATTGTAAACCCAATGGGTTTGTGCTGAGAAGTCAATACTCAATTTATTGTAAATGAGAACAGCAGCATGCTGCCAATTTCAATACTCATGGAATTGGTACCAGAACTGTTATTTTCTTGTCTCTGTCACAAACACCACACAAGGAATGGTGGGCTAATTCTTCACAAGCACTTCATTTCCTGCTTACAAATGTCTGATAAACTATTTGGACTTGGCATTATCAGCCAAGCATCATGTGTTATGTCCACAATCAATGTTATGTCTAGAAAAGAACTGAATTTGTATTTGAGGTTGACAGCTCAGAAAGCATAATAGCAGTACCCCATATGGGCCTTTAGTTTGGCATAAACAGTCATCGGGATGATATATGGGTGTATATGTCACAATTCAGTGCAGTCTACTTTCACATTTCCCCTTTAATCAATACTGTCAATTTCTGTAGAGATAAATGGGCATATATTTTTGAAATACTAT
>NW_007226296.1:0-736 GCF_000164805.1 Carlito syrichta
CTCTCTCTCTCTCTCTCTATTCTCTCAGTGCTCCTCCTTCCTCCTGGCTTCTTCGTGGTCCTTTCTATGGCCTCCAGCTCCCTATCCTCTTCTTCCTCTCTTTTTTCCTTTCTTTCTGTACCTTAAACTCCCTCCCCTTAGCCCCTTGGGTCTGGGCCTACCTGATACGCAGGCATCCAGTCAAAAGGGAATGATGCAGGCCAACATTTTCCCAGCGCGGCACCTGCCCGAACTGGCTCCTTCCTTCCTTCCACCATAGACTGAATTTGCTCAATTCCAGTCCCCTGGTCTTGAAGAAGACAAATGGTCAGGTAGTACAGACTAATAGTTAAGGTTTGCTATACTCTCAGCTCAGGCATTTCTCTCTTTTGCTTTTTTACAACGTGATTCTCTTTTACTTGGTTAAAAAGAATAAAATAGGACTTTCACGCCAGGCAGGTCGAGGCATGCTCTAGAGAGGCGAAGTCAAGACTTGCCGCTGGAGAGATGTAAATCCAGCCCCTGACACCTATTGTGCTCTGAGAGGGGAAGCCGAGGCCATGAAGTATTCTGGAGAAAAACAATATAACTGCTTCTTATTTGAGAGATTTTATTTGCTTGTTTCTGGGTCTTTGCAGTTAATTTATTTGGGGTTAAGTAGTTGGATGTTTGTTGTCTGTTTTTCACTTTACACTTAAAAAAAACATATTTCCTCTAGTAATAAAATGTTAGAGGTATTAAATTAATTTTTACAGTA
>NW_007226297.1:0-750 GCF_000164805.1 Carlito syrichta
TAAGTTTCATAAAAATTTACTATAATATGTGAGATGTCAATACCACTGTTTTTACTTGGAAAAATATAAAATTAAATTCTTGTTTTTCAACCCATATAGTCTCGTAACTTTTAGATATATTCTGCATGCTGTAAAAATCAGAGACATAGTTATGTTAGTCCTTCCAGTTAAAGTGATGAAAGAATCTTTTGTAGTTATATTCCATTCACATAATTAACCTGAGATGTTATCTATTTTGGCACTTAGAAATATGCTTTAAAGCCAGACTCAGTGGCTCAGCCTGCAATCCTGAGCCTTTGGGAGGCTGAGGTGAGTGGATAGCCTGAGCCCGCGGGTTCGAGACCCGCCTGGGCAGCAAGACCTCATCTCTACAATAAATCAAAAAATCAGCCGGGCGTGGTAGCGCATGCCTGTAATTCCAGCTACTTAGAAGGCTGAGGCAGAAGAATCGCCGGAGCCCAGCAGGTCGAGGCTGCGGTGGCCGGGAGCGGCCACTGCATTCCAGTCTGGACGACAGAGTGAGACTCCAACACACAAAAAAAGAAATATGCTTTAGCTTTGTTCTACATTGATTTTACATTAAAGATTTTTCATTCTTGTTCTATAGACCTTTGTCAAACTATTAAAATTATGACCTGAAATTATAGTTCATACTATTTTACAAGGTTTACTTATTATAGGGGAATGACTTTATGAGAAGAAAAATTAATGGAGTAGCAAATCTACTTAGTCATTCTTTGCGCATTCATG
>NW_007226298.1:0-788 GCF_000164805.1 Carlito syrichta
ACCCATATAGTCTCGTAACTTTTAGATATATTCTGCATGCTGTAAAAATCAGAGACATAGTTATGTTAGTCCTTCCAGTTAAAGTGATGAAAGAATCTTTTGTAGTTATATTCCATTCACATAATTAACCTGAGATGTTATCTATTTTGGCACTTAGAAATATGCTTTAAAGCCAGACTCAGTGGCTCAGCCTGTAATCCTGAGCCTTTGGGAGGCTGAGGTGAGTGGATAGCCTGAGCCCGCGGGTTCGAGACCCGCCTGGGCAGCAAGACCTCATCTCTACAATAAATCAAAAAATCAGCCGGGCGTGGTAGCGCATGCCTGTAATTCCAGCTACTTGGAAGGCTGAGGCAGAAGAATCGCCGGAGCCCAGCAGGTCGAGGCTGCGGTGGCCGGGAGCGGCCACTGCATTCCAGTCTGGACGACAGAGTGAGACTCCAACACACAAAAAAAGAAATATGCTTTAGCTTTGTTCTACATTGATTTTACATTAAAGATTTTTCATTCTTGTTCTATAGACCTTTGTCAAACTATTAAAATTATGACCTGAAATTATAGTTCATACTATTTTACAAGGTTTACTTATTATAGGGGAATGACTTTATGAGAAGAAAAATTAATGGAGTAGCAAATCTACTTAGTCATTCTTTGCGCATTCATGGAAATTGCTTTTCACCAAAAAGGAGAACACCTACATTGAATCCAGCCCACATGATGGGAGCAGTCTCACTTAACACTTCTAGAATCTCTCATAACATCTGCAAACCTCATTACACTTACTCCTTTTC
>NW_007226299.1:0-1110 GCF_000164805.1 Carlito syrichta
TCCAGATAAAGTAAATTGAAAATCTTCTGGAAAGTGTTTGACATTTTAGATATCATTAAGAACATTCACGATTCATGGGAGTAGGTCAAAATATCAATGTTAATAGGAATTTGGAAGAAGTTGATTCCAACCTTCAGGAATGACTTTGAAGGGTTCAAGGCTTTAGTGGAGTAAGTAACTGCAGATGTGGTGGAAATAGCAAGATAACTAGAATTAGAAGTGGAGCCTGAAGATGAGACTGAATTGCTGCAATCACATGATAAAACTTGAATGGATGAGGAGTTGCTTCTTATGGATGAGCAAAGAAAGTGGTTTCTTGAGATGGAATCTATTCTGGGTGGAGATTCTGTGAATATTGTTGAAATTGCAGTAAAAGATTTAGAACAGTACATAAACTTCATTGATAAAGGAGTGGCAGGACACGGAAAGGGTGACTCCAATTTTGAATAAAGTTCTACTGTAGGTAAAATGGTATCAAGTAGCATTACATGCTATGGAGAACTCTTTCCTGAAAGACTCCTTTTTGTCTCATTTTAAGAAATTGCCATAGCCACCTAAACTTTCAGCAACTAACACTATAATCAGTCAACAGCCATCAACATAGAGGCAGGAGCCTTTACTAGCAAAACATAACTTGCTAAAGGCTCATGATCATTAGTATTTTTTAGTAGTAAAGTATTTTAAAATTAAAGCATGTACATTGTTTAAGATATGAAGCCATTGCACACTTAATAGGCTACAGTATATAATAAATGTAACTTTTATATGCACTGGGAAACCAGAACTTTGTATGACTCATTTTATTATGACATTTATTTTATTGTTGTCATCTGGAAGTGAACCTGCAGTATCTCAGAGGTATGTCTGTACAGTAGGTCCTCGAATAACACTGTTTCATTCAATTTTGTTTTGTTATAATGTTTATGAGAAAAAAATTGATTACTGCCTTATGTGGCATTTGCATTGTCCCCCCATGTCTGTTTGAGTTTTCTTCTAGTATCCTGATTTCCTCCCACATCCCAAAGATGTACATGTCAGGTTTACTGGCGAGACCTCATCTCTACAATAAAATAAATAAAAAATTTTACAGTAAAATAAAAAATTAGTTGG
>NW_007226300.1:0-1332 GCF_000164805.1 Carlito syrichta
TCCACTCACCTCAGCCTCCCAAAGGCGCGGGATTACAGGCTGAGCCACCGAGTCTGGCTCGTCTCTGGCTCTTTAAGTCCTCCCCATGTGCTCTATCTAGCATGGTGACTTCAGGATGGCCAGATTTTTAATACACTGCCTTGGGATTCTCAAGACATATGTCTCAAGAGAGGGAGAAAACCAAGAAAGGCCAATGTTCCTGTAAGGACCTAGCTTTAAAACTCATACCACCTCACTTCTGCCACATTTTATTGATCAAGGTATTTACAAAAGTCCACCATGATTCAAGCAGAAGAAATACCCCTTCACCTTTTGATGACAAGAGCATCAACATTCCACCATAAAAAGAACACACAGGATAGGACATATTATGATATTGCCACATTTTTGAAGAATCCAGTCTACCATGCTTAGCCACATGGGTCACTTACATTCTGTAAAGGAATTAGCAGTATTATCAATAAAGAAATAATAATAGGCAAATCCCCATGTCTTCTTCAGGTTGATAAATTTAATAGGGAAAAAAAATTTAACTTCATGACTTGATCACAGACTCAATCTTAGAAAATTTTGACTTTGCTAGAACTAGTATGAAGAGTAAAACTATATGACCTAAACATCAATTTATCATGATTAAAACACTTTGTCACTTTCTCTGGAGTACCAGTGATTTTAAAAGAAACACAATGTTTCCCTTACAACAATGAACCCTAGCACTATGTGTATAGAATGGTGCTTGCTATTCTTTCCTGGGGACGTTGGCTTCCCTTTGGAATTTTGCTAGACCATAGCTTAAGTAGAACATAAAAATATTTCAAAACTGAATAGCTTCAGGGGAGACCGACTATTCATTTAACCAATATTTACTAGGTATCTACCAGGTATTTACTAGGTATCTATGTGCTAAATAGGATGCTAGGTGCTGGAAACACAGCAATGAGCAAGTGAAACAAAAATCTCTGCCAGCATAGGTCATACATATTCTGATACTCAGCCAGTTCTCTAGTGGGCACAGAACAGCAAAAATATTCTTTGGATCATTTGTAAGAAGAGACAGGAACTTAGGATGGAGCCAGGGGTAAATTCTACATTTTGTGAATTGGTTTGAGTTGATGTAGCCTGTTAAAAAAAAATTGAAAAGGAGTTTTTAGGAACTAGGAAAACACAAGGAATGGTAAGTACCCAGAAGGTCAAGAGAAAAGTACATTTCCAGAAGGAGGGGATCAATGACTTGGAAAACTCTATGATAAAACAGAATAACTTCTGCCTAAAACAGGCTCTAAATGGGCAGATGCAAGGTTATTCTCTTAAACTACCTGAGAATCCTGTTGC
>NW_007226301.1:0-1477 GCF_000164805.1 Carlito syrichta
AGGCTGAGCCACCGAGTCTGGCTCGTCTCTGGCTCTTTAAGTCCTCCCCATGTGCTCTATCTAGCATGGTGACTTCAGGATGGCCAGATTTTTAATACACTGCCTTGGGATTCTCAAGACATATGTCTCAAGAGAGGGAGAAAACCAAGAAAGGCCAATGTTCCTGTAAGGACCTAGCTTTAAAACTCATACCACCTCACTTCTGCCACATTTTATTGATCAAGGTATTTACAAAAGTCCACCATGATTCAAGCAGAAGAAATACCCCTTCACCTTTTGATGACAAGAGCATCAACATTCCACCATAAAAAGAACACACAGGATAGGACATATTATGATATTGCCACATTTTTGAAGAATCCAGTCTACCATGCTTAGCCACATGGGTCACTTACATTCTGTAAAGGAATTAGCAGTATTATCAATAAAGAAATAATAATAGGCAAATCCCCATGTCTTCTTCAGGTTGATAAATTTAATAGGGAAAAAAAATTTAACTTCATGACTTGATCACAGACTCAATCTTAGAAAATTTTGACTTTGCTAGAACTAGTATGAAGAGTAAAACTATATGACCTAAACATCAATTTATCATGATTAAAACACTTTGTCACTTTCTCTGGAGTACCAGTGATTTTAAAAGAAACACAATGTTTCCCTTACAACAATGAACCCTAGCACTATGTGTATAGAATGGTGCTTGCTATTCTTTCCTGGGGACGTTGGCTTCCCTTTGGAATTTTGCTAGACCATAGCTTAAGTAGAACATAAAAATATTTCAAAACTGAATAGCTTCAGGGGAGACCGACTATTCATTTAACCAATATTTACTAGGTATCTACCAGGTATTTACTAGGTATCTATGTGCTAAATAGGATGCTAGGTGCTGGAAACACAGCAATGAGCAAGTGAAACAAAAATCTCTGCCAGCATAGGTCATACATATTCTGATACTCAGCCAGTTCTCTAGTGGGCACAGAACAGCAAAAATATTCTTTGGATCATTTGTAAGAAGAGACAGGAACTTAGGATGGAGCCAGGGGTAAATTCTACATTTTGTGAATTGGTTTGAGTTGATGTAGCCTGTTAAAAAAAAATTGAAAAGGAGTTTTTAGGAACTAGGAAAACACAAGGAATGGTAAGTACCCAGAAGGTCAAGAGAAAAGTACATTTCCAGAAGGAGGGGATCAATGACTTGGAAAACTCTATGATAAAACAGAATAACTTCTGCCTAAAACAGGCTCTAAATGGGCAGATGCAAGGTTATTCTCTTAAACTACCTGAGAATCCTGTTGCATGAATGCTTAAAACTTTACATCATGTTCTCTGGGAAAATGATAGTGCTTTTTTGTTTGTTTGTTTTTGAGCTGGAGTGATCTCACTCCTTTGCCCAGGCTGGAGTGCAGTGGCATACTTAATGGCCACCCCAGCATCGACCTGCTGGGCTCAGGCGATCCTTCTGCCTCAGCCTTCCAAG
>NW_007226302.1:0-673 GCF_000164805.1 Carlito syrichta
ACTCATATGTCATGTTTTTAACACACCCCAGCATGCTCTGCATCATTTTTAACCCGATTTCCACTTAACTAAAGCAATTAAATTCACCCCGGATTAATTAAAGCATCCATACTTTCGTGCTTAAGTCAGCGTGTGCTTCTCTCCCCACACGGCTCCTGAATGTCAGAGATTTGACACACCTGATGAGTTTTTTGTCCTTCTGGAAATTCTTCCCTGAATCGCTTCCTTGCTTATTAATGTGCCATTTGACAGAATGGGATTGAGGAAGTTGTTGCAACTGAACTCTGGCCCTCCAAGCCTGGGACGCTGACCCTGTCTGTCAGGATGCCTCCTCCTGTGTCCTCTCTTCACGGGAGTCCTTCCGGATCTCGCCCCCACTGAGACCAGCTAACCTGTCTGAGTATTCTGGGCAGGGAGGTGGGGAGGCTGCCCAGGTCGGAGGTGAGCGTCGCAGTCAGAGTGACTGGTGATGGCTGCATTTGTACTTTCATAATCACTCCTGGGCTCTGCGGCTGAGTTCCTCACTCTCCCTCCCTGCACAGTTTTTTCTTGCTCTGCCATTCAATAGGCTGGTTAAACTGAGGTGCCACAGCCCACAGGCTTGTCAGTTGGACACAGTGAGCCAGGCGGCTGTCCAGAGACTGAAAATTGTCTCCCTGCCAGACTGTTTGGA
>NW_007226303.1:0-1025 GCF_000164805.1 Carlito syrichta
TATTCAATCCATAAACATGGGATGTTTATTGATTTGTTTGTGTTCACTATAATTTCTTTAATCAGAGTTTTGGAGCTTTCCTTGCAGAGATCTTTCACTTCCTTGGTTAAATATAATGCTAGATTTTTTTTTTTTTTAGCCCCTATTGTAAGTGGAATTGAATTCTTAATTTTATTCTCAACCTGGTTGCTGTTGATGCATAGCAGTTCTACTGATTTGTGTGTGCTGATTTTGTAACCTGAGACTTTACTGAGTTTGTTTATCAAGTTTAGGAGTCTTTTTGAGGAGTCTTTAGGGTTTTCTAGGTAAAATATCATGTCATCAGCAAACAGAGATAGTTTGACTTATTTTTTTCCAGTTTGGATACCTTTCATTTTTTTCTCTTAACTGATTGCTCTGACTATAACTTCCAGTGCTAAGTTGAATAGAAGTGGTGAAACTGGACATTGTTGTTGCCTTGTTCTAGTTTTGAAAGAAAATGCTTTCAACTTGTTGCATTCAGTATGATGTCGCCTGTAAGTTGTGTACGGCTTTTATTATTTTGAAGCATGTTCTGTCTATGCCTATTTTATTGAGGGTTTTTATCATGAAGGATGGATTTTATTAAATGCTTTCTCTGCATCTATTGAGATGATCATATAGTTTTTGTTTTTGTTTTGTTTATGTGGCGATCACATTTATTGATTTATATATGTTGAATCATTCTTGCATCCCTGGGATGTAACCTACTTGATCATGGGTTTACTAAAAAATTATCTTTTTGATGTTCTGTTGGATTCAGTTTGCCAGTATGTTGTTAAGGATTTTTGCATCTATGTTCATCAAGAATATTGGTCTGTGGTTTTCTTTTGTGTGTGTGTCTTTTCCTTGCTTTGGTATCAAGGTGATACCAGCTTTGTAGAATGAATTAGGGAAAATCCCCTCCCTCCTATTCTTATGAAATAGTTTCAGCAGAATTGCTACCAGTGCTTCTTTGAAAGTCTGGTAGAATTTGACTATGAACTTGTCTGGTCTTGCTTTCTTTG
>NW_007226304.1:0-1499 GCF_000164805.1 Carlito syrichta
TTCCTGGTGAAGTGGCTGGTGCAGCAGCTACTCTGCTTGGACCCTAGCACCTCCCAGACTGCAGAAGCTGAGCACCATTTTCTAAAATCAAGAAACCTTTTCCCAGGGAGAAACTACTAAGAGCAATGGCCATTGTCAGACTGCTTGACCACTGCAGCACCAGGACAGGCACTGGTAGTGAGGGCTGCAGAGGGAGTACAGTGAGGGAGCCAAAGGCAGAGTCCCACTGTAGAAGACAAAACAGGAGCCCTTCCACCATCTTGAAAACTGGGCAGAGATGTGCTCTGACTTACTCATCATGTAGAAACAGACCTGCTCTCTGTGACTAACTACTCAGGGGATGATCATGACCCAGAAAGAATATCCCAAAAGCACAAATTTCAGAGGGAAAGGATAAGTGCAGAGTCTCAGGTGTCCCACCCCCTACCCTGATCCAGCCATGGGACAAGGGTGTGACCAGAAAAGGACAAGGAAGACCCCTCAAAGAGATCAGCACTCCCCACTCTCCACCTTATTCAACTCTCACAACTACCAGAAACAGCAAAGCTTCCAACCCCCAGCCTTGTTTCAAAACAGAACAAATCTGAAGGCTCTGATCAGGGGATAATAGAGGTCTGAGCAAACAACAGAAGTTAAAATCCTGCCCACTACCACTGAATAATGGAATTAAAGAGAAAACAAAGTGATCTGTCACAAATGAGGAAAAATCAACAGAAGAACACAACACAAGTAATTCCCAGTGTACCAAAGAGGAAATACCTGAAAAATCAGACCTCAGGGCCCAAACAATGGAAATCACCAACGACTGGCCCCAGAATATAACAGGGATTAGGGAATGGATGGAAAGAGTGAATAAGACTAAAGAAAGACAAGATGCAAAGCTGAAAGAACTAGCAACAGAGACTTTGGGCATAAAAACTTCATCTAGGAAATAAATAACAAGATGACAAGCATGGAAAGCAGGATCAACCAAGCAGAAGAATCTCAGAGCTTGAAGATCAAAACATGGAACTAACCCAATCTGTAAAAAACCTAGAAAGAAAACTCAGAAAGAAAGAACAAAGCCTCCCAGGGATGTGTAATTATATCAAGAGGCCAAACTTATGTCTGATTGGTATCCCAGCAGAAGAAAAGGAAATGGAGAACACCTTGGAACAAGTATTCCAGGAGGTTATCCAAGAAAACTTTCCCCATAGCATCAGATGTGTGACCATCCAAACACAAGAGATTCAGAGAACCTCTGAAAGACATCAAATGAGAAGACCAACTCCTAGACACATAGTAATTTGTCTACACAAAGTAAATATAAAAGAAAAAATCTAAAAGCAGCAAGAGAGAAAGGTCAGACTACCTACTGGGGAAGACCAATCAGAATAACAGCAGACTTATCAATAGAAACAGTACAAACTAGAAGGGACTGAAGTCCTATTTTCAAAGTTCTCACATTTTTTTTTGTTTTCTTTTCTTTTTTTAATAGAGACGAGTTCTCACCAAGTTGC
>NW_007226305.1:0-1669 GCF_000164805.1 Carlito syrichta
AATTTAAATGAATCAACAGGAAACAAAATCGCATTAAGGCAAAGGGCATGAACAGACATTTCTCAAAAGAAGACACACAAGCGGCCAATAAACATATGAAAAAGTGCCCATCACTAATTATCAGAGAAATGCAAATCAAAACCACAATAAGATACCATCTCAGACCAGTCAGAATAGTTACAATTTAAAAGTAAAAAACCAACAGATGTTGGTGAGGCTGCAGATAAAAGGGTACGCATACGCTGTTGGTAGGAATGTAAGCTAGTTGAGCCCCTATGGAAAGCAGTTTGAAGAGTTCTCAAAGAACTAAAAATATATCTGCCATTCAGCTCAGCAATCCCAGTATCTGGTATATACCAAAAAAAGCATAAATTGTTCTATCAAACACCTGCCCTTGTATGTTTATCACAGTGCTATTCACAATAGCAAAGACATAGAACCAACCAAGATACCAAACAATGGTATGTATACACCATGAAATACTACACAGCCACAAAAATAATGAAATTATGCCTTTTACAGCAATGTGGGCACAGCCAGAGGGCATTATTCTAAGAGAATTAATGCCAAAACAGAAAACCAAATATAGCATATTCTCATTTGTAAGAGGGAGCTAAACACTGTGTACACACAGACATAAAGATGAGAACAATGGACACTGGGTACTCCTAAAGTGGGAGGGAGAGAGAATGATGAGTTGAGAAACTATCCATTGGGTACTATGTTCACTCTTTGGTGATGGGTTCAGTGGAAGCCCAAACCTCATCCTCATGCAATATACCCATGTAACAAATTTGCACATGTACCCCCAATCATAAAATGTTTAAAAGGTATTACAAAGAATATCATGAATTGTATGCCAACAAATCAGATAACCTAAATGAAATGGATAAATTCCTAGAAACATACAAACTACCAAAACTGACTTAAGAAAAAATGGAAAATATGAATAAACCTACAATTAAAGAGATTACATCAGGTCTGGGAATGGTGGCTCAAGCTTGTAATCCCTGCACTATGAGAGGCCAAGGCAAGAGGATTGCCTGAGCCTAGGAGTTCGAGACCAGCCTGGGCAACATGGTAAGACCGCATCTCTACAAAAAATAATAATAATAATTTTTTAAAAAGAAAAATAAAGAGATTAAATTAGTAATTACAAACCTATTAAGGCCCACATGGCTTCACTGGTGAATTCTATCAAACACTTAAAACCGATCCTTCTCAAAGTCTTCCAAGAAAAGGACATGTTTTCTTACTCATTCTACATAACCAGTATTACCTTTATACCAAAGGCAGATAAAGGTATCACAAGAAAACTATTGTCCAGTATCTCTTATAAATATAGATTCATTAATATTCAACAACATTCTAGCAAATTAAATTCAATAGAGAGTATAAGAAGACTATTCACCAATACCAACTATGATATATCTTTGGAATGAAAAGGTGGCTCAACATACAAAAATTAATCGATAAAATTAATTAAAATTCATCAATACACCACAGCAAATTTGTTGTTGCATGAACTAGGGTGAATGCATAATAGGGCGTGACAATTTTATGGGTATGAGATTTCCTTTTGGGGTGACAAAAATGACTCGGAACTACATAGAGATAATGGTTGCACAATATTGTGAAAGCACTAAATGCCACTGCATTGTACACTTTA
>NW_007226306.1:0-784 GCF_000164805.1 Carlito syrichta
GCTAGACACTGTGTACACACAGACATAAAGATGAGAACAATGGACACTGGGTACTCCTAAAGTGGGAGGGAGAGAGAATGATGAGTTGAGAAACTATCCATTGGGTACTATGTTCACTCTTTGGTGATGGGTTCAGTGGAAGCCCAAACCTCATCCTCATGCAATATACCCATGTAACAAATTTGCACATGTACCCCCAATCATAAAATGTTTAAAAGGTATTACAAAGAATATCATGAATTGTATGCCAACAAATCAGATAACCTAAATGAAATGGATAAATTCCTAGAAACATACAAACTACCAAAACTGACTTAAGAAAAAATGGAAAATATGAATAAACCTACAATTAAAGAGATTACATCAGGTCTGGGAATGGTGGCTCAAGCTTGTAATCCCTGCACTATGAGAGGCCAAGGCAAGAGGATTGCCTGAGCCTAGGAGTTCGAGACCAGCCTGGGCAACATGGTAAGACCGCATCTCTACAAAAAATAATAATAATAATTTTTTAAAAAGAAAAATAAAGAGATTAGATTAGTAATTACAAACCTATTAAGGCCCACATGGCTTCACTGGTGAATTCTATCAAACACTTAAAACCGATCCTTCTCAAAGTCTTCCAAGAAAAGGACATGTTTTCTTACTCATTCTACATAACCAGTATTACCTTTATACCAAAGGCAGATAAAGGTATCACAAGAAAAACTATTGTCCAGTATCTCTTATAAATATAGATTCATTATATTCAACAACATTCTAGCAATTAAATTCAATAGAGAGTATA
>NW_007226307.1:0-737 GCF_000164805.1 Carlito syrichta
AATTTGCACATGTACCCCCAATCATAAAATGTTTAAAAGGTATTACAAAGAATATCATGAATTGTATGCCAACAAATCAGATAACCTAAATGAAATGGATAAATTCCTAGAAACATACAAACTACCAAAACTGACTTAAGAAAAAATGGAAAATATGAATAAACCTACAATTAAAGAGATTACATCAGGTCTGGGAATGGTGGCTCAAGCTTGTAATCCCTGCACTATGAGAGGCCAAGGCAAGAGGATTGCCTGAGCCTAGGAGTTCGAGACCAGCCTGGGCAGCATGGTAAGACCGCATCTCTACAAAAAATAATAATAATAATTTTTTAAAAAGAAAAATAAAGAGATTAAATTAGTAATTACAAACCTATTAAGGCCCACATGGCTTCACTGGTGAATTCTATCAAACACTTAAAACCGATCCTTCTCAAAGTCTTCCAAGAAAAGGACATGTTTTCTTACTCATTCTACATAACCAGTATTACCTTTATACCAAAGGCAGATAAAGGTATCACAAGAAAACTATTGTCCAGTATCTCTTATAAATATAGATTCATTAATATTCAACAACATTCTAGCAAATTAAATTCAATAGAGAGTATAAGAAGACTATTCACCAATACCAACTATGATATATCTTTTGGAATGAAAAGGTGGCTCACATACAAAAATTAATCGATAAAATTATTTAAAATCATCAATACACCACAGCAAATTTGTTGTTGCATGAACTA
>NW_007226308.1:0-1683 GCF_000164805.1 Carlito syrichta
AAACATACACAGTAAGTCCTTATTTCATGCTGCTGATAGGTTCTTGGAAACTGTGACTTTAACCAAAACAACATATAAGGAAACCAATTTTGCCATTGGTTAATTGATATAAACAAGAGTTAAATTTTTATAGCATATTTCTGGTCACAAAAACAGCATTAGCTTCTAAATAAAGACCCAAAACACTTCTGATACTAAACAAATAAATGTGAGTTGTATGTACATTTAAGAAAGATTAATATAGACAAGTAAGATAATCATTTAACCAATTATTCCAGTTCAGGATTGCGGGTTGCTGGAGTCTATTCCAGTAACTCACAGTACAAGGGGGCAACCAATCCCAGACAGGACCCTATTCCATTGCAGGGCACATGTCCATACTGGGACAATTTAGACACACCAATTAACCAATTGGTGTGTCTAAATTGTCCCAGTACACCTCTAAGACATGGGAGGAAATGAATACCAGGAGAAAACCTATGCATATGTGAAGAGAACGTACAAAGTCCACATAGACAATGGTCCTAGCCAGGAATTGATTTTTTTTCCTCGTTATTATAACAAAATGATGCTGAACAAAGTGATAGTATTCAAAGACCTACTGTATAACATACATTTTGCCATTTCAGCCATTTTAAAATATACAATACAGTGGTATTAATTACATGTACAATGTTATGCAATCATCACTATTTCCAAAACATTTTCGTTACTCCAAACAGAAATTCTGTTACCATTAAGTAATAACAAACAACCTCCTCCAGCCTCAGAGAATCACTGGTCTACTTTGTCTCTGTGAATTTGCCTTTTCTATATATTTCATATAAGTGGAGGCATGTAATATGTGTCCTTTTGTATCTGGCTTATTTCACTTAGCATAATGTTCCCAAGGTTCACCTATGTTGTAGCATATATCCGAACTTCATTCCATTTTATAGATGAACAATATTCCATTATATACAGGTCTTCTTGAATGTGGGAAAATTACAGCATAACTTGCAAAACAAAAAAATAGCAATTCATAAAACAACCTTACTGCCATGCAATACTAATTAAGATCATGTGGTACTGTCATAAGACTAGATATACAGATCAATTTAATAGAATTAAGAATCCAAAAATAAACCTTCACACTCACGATCAATTGATTTTCAGCAAGGGTTCCAAAAGAATTCAATAGTGAGAAATAATCTTTTCAATAGATAGTTATGGGACAACTGGATGCCCACATGCTATAGAATAAAGTTGGACTTCTACTTCACACCACCTAAAAAAATCAACTCAAAATTAATCAAAGTCCTAAATGTAAGAACTACAACTATAAAACTTTAGAAGGAACATGGGGTTAAATCTGTGACCTTGGATTTAATGAAGCAACAAAGGAAAAAATAAATTTGATTTCATCAAAGTTAAAAGTTGTGTGCTCTAAAGGACACCATCAAGAAAGTTAAGACAATTTACTGAATGGAATAAAATACTTACAAGTTATATATTTGAATAGGAACTTTTATCCAGAATATATTAAAGACTCATGGGAAAGTGCTCAACCTTATTAGTCATGAGGGAAATGCAAGTTAAAATCAAGAGATACCACTTTATTCTCATTAGGATGGCTAAACTAAAAAAGGCAAAAATGAACAAGTGTTGATAAAGGAGGTGGAAAAAGTGAAATTCTCATACAAT
>NW_007226309.1:0-692 GCF_000164805.1 Carlito syrichta
CAGCATAACTTGCAAAACAAAAAAATAGCAATTCATAAAACAACCTTACTGCCATGCAATACTAATTAAGATCATGTGGTACTGTCATAAGACTAGATATACAGATCAATTTAATAGAATTAAGAATCCAAAAATAAACCTTCACACTCACGATCAATTGATTTTCAGCAAGGGTTCCAAAAGAATTCAATAGTGAGAAATAATCTTTTCAATAGATAGTTATGGGACAACTGGATGCCCACATGCTATAGAATAAAGTTGGACTTCTACTTCACACCACCTAAAAAAATCAACTCAAAATTAATCAAAGTCCTAAATGTAAGAACTACAACTATAAAACTTTAGAAGGAACATGGGGTTAAATCTGTGACCTTGGATTTAATGAAGCAACAAAGGAAAAAATAAATTTGATTTCATCAAAGTTAAAAGTTGTGTGCTCTAAAGGACACCATCAAGAAAGTTAAGACAATTTACTGAATGGAATAAAATACTTACAAGTTATATATTTGAATAGGAACTTTTATCCAGAATATATTAAAGACTCATGGGAAAGTGCTCAACCTTATTAGTCATGAGGGAAATGCAAGTTAAAATCAAGAGATACCACTTTATTCTCATTATGATGGCTAAACTAAAAAAGGCAAAAATGACAAGTGTTGATAAAGGAGGTGAAAAAGTGAAATTCTCATACA
>NW_007226310.1:0-684 GCF_000164805.1 Carlito syrichta
AGTCTGTGACCCGGGCAATCATGGGAATGTCATGAGCCTCATCATAGTCAGCAATCCTGATAGGACGTTGTGAAATGAAAAGGACATCAGTCATGGTTTACGTCTTCACAAAACGCTGTGCTTAGAAATTGTCCTGCTACGGTGATTTCTCTCTACCCCTTTGAGAATTAAGTTGTTTGCTGTGTGGTCAAGGGTTCGCCTAACGTAGTCAACTAGTATCAGGGAAAGATGAACTAGAATAGTTCCAGCTTCCCTATGATTATACTCAGCAGGCTTCATAACCACTAGGAAACAACTGTGTTTCTTTTTTCAGTACTACTATTTTAAGTAGTACATTATCTACCTGTGGATTTCAACTGAAGGTGGAGGAAAGCGTTTTCTGTTTCTTTGGATCATATACTGAAACACCAACCTCAAATTTGGATGTTAGTCACATAGGACCAGAAAACATATCTGTCTTTAAAAACGGGCAATAAAGTCATTCTTTACAACCCAGACACAAATATGGAGACTCGTCTGAATACAAGATCTAGTCAGCGCCCTGTGAACCACAACCAGACGAGGAATAGGAATGTGGAAAACCCTGAGAAGTTCCAAAGACTTTAAAAAACTATTTAAAGTCTTGGTTCTACCCAGGATGGGCTCTTGCTCGGGATGCCGGCGATCACTCCTGTCAGTGGCCTG
>NW_007226311.1:0-790 GCF_000164805.1 Carlito syrichta
CATTTAGAACTCTAGTCTAGATTATGTGCAATATAAATTATTTAAAATACATGTTAAATAAGGCGTAATAGACATTAAAGAAATAGGAAGTAATCCTTTCTCCCCTTCATTCTACAATTTTGTTTTCATTTGAAAACATTTTACAAATATTTAGGGGCAAATTTACTGTAAATCGGGATGACACATTTAAAGCTTAGATTCTGCTGTGAAAACTCAAATGCAACAGGAATTTTTGTTTTTAATCTTTCAAGTATCTGGAAATGAATAGAACAATTTAAATAGCCTGTGAATCAGAAATCAAAATAACATTAGAAAGTAGATTAAAGTAAATAAAAAAAGAAAACTTACTAGAAATTGTAAGAAACCACTAACACATTATATTTTTAATGAAGAAAACAATGCTTCTTTATTATAAGACACTTTTGCCAAATGAAAATTTATTTTGTTATATTTTGCAATATTTTGTTTCCACTCCCCTTGTTGTGCAATCCTAATCTCTGCTAACAGATTGAATTGTAAAGTGCAGACTTTTTTACCATTTGAAAATGTACACAATCACAGGTGTATATATATATATACACATGCTTATATGTAAAAATGATGTTTTAAAAGCAAACAATATATATGAAATGCACAAGACATTCTTTTGTCAATTACAATTTGTCACCATGGCCTCAACTATGTGTTTTATAACACAAGGAAGCAGACATAAGCAAAAAAGAGACAAAAAACACACAATCTCATTTACATGAGTTCAAAATATTAGAACTCAAAAGCAAAGTGGGTCTGG
>NW_007226312.1:0-735 GCF_000164805.1 Carlito syrichta
TATAAGACACTTTTGCCAATGAAAATTTATTTTGTTATATTTTGCAATATTTTGTTTCCACTCCCCTTGTTGTGCAATCCTAATCTCTGCTAACAGATTGAATTGTAAAGTGCAGACTTTTTTACCATTTGAAAATGTACACAATCACAGGTGTATATATATATATACACATGCTTATATGTAAAAATGATGTTTTAAAAGCAAACAATATATATGAAATGCACAAGACATTCTTTTGTCAATTACAATTTGTCACCATGGCCTCAACTATGTGTTTTATAACACAAGGAAGCAGACATAAGCAAAAAAGAGACAAAAAACACACAATCTCATTTACATGAGTTCAAAATATTAGAACTCAAAAGCAAAGTGGTCTGGTGGTTAGCAGAGACTGTGGGAGAGGAAGGAGGGTTGGGGAGAAGTTGCTCAAGAAATACTGTTGGGAGCCAGCCTTGGAGGCTCGCCAGATTGACAAAGTCCAGGTGTGCTGAGGACCCCCGGCTGCAAAGCGAGTTCGGGCAGCTGAGGCCCTTCTGTCTTCCGTCTTTGTTGTTGGTACAGCTGAAGAAATTCTGTGCAGTCGTGGAAGAAGAAGATGGCATGTTTATGCGAAGAATCACAGCTAACCTGAAATGTCATGGTTCATTTTTCCATTTTCCCACTATGGTGCTTGGCCTTTTCTAACATATGCAAGGTTAAACTCTGAAGCACATCAGAATGCTTTCTTTCACTTGG
>NW_007226313.1:0-659 GCF_000164805.1 Carlito syrichta
AAAATTTTTTTACCTGGTTTGGGTATCAGTGTGATGTTAGCTTCATAAAATGATTTGAGGAGAGTTCTGTCTTTCTCAATTGCCTGGAATACCTTCAATAGGATTGATGTCAGCTCCTCATTGTATGTTTTGTAGCATTCCACTGGAAAGCCATCTTGACCAGGGCTTTTTTTTGTAGGTAGTTTTCTTATGACAGAGTCAATTTCCTGGGTTGTTATTGGTATATTTAGTGTCTCAGTGTCCTCTTATTTCAACCTTGGGAGGCTGTGTGACGTCAGAAAGTCCTCCATTTCATTTAGGCTATTGAGTTTTGCTCCATACAGGTGTGCATAGTAATCTCTGATAAGCTTTTGTATTTCTTCAGGGTCAGTTGTGATTTGACTTTTACATTCTGATTGTGTTTATTTGGGCTTTTTCTGTCTTTTTCTTGGTCATTTGGCAAGAGGTCTATCACTCTTATTTATTCTTTCAAAGGACAAGCTTTTTGTTTTGTTGATTTTTTCTGTGATATTTTTGTCTTCTGTGTCCCAAATTTGGGCTTTTACTTTGGTGATCTGGATTCTTCTACTGAAGTTAAGGTTTTGGTGGTCTTGCTTTTCCTGCTCCCTTTGGTGATTTTTAGGCTGTTAACTTGGATCTTTCAATTTTCTTGATGTGTG
>NW_007226314.1:0-579 GCF_000164805.1 Carlito syrichta
TAGGTAGTTTTCTTATGACAGAGTCAATTTCCTGGGTTGTTATTGGTATATTTAGTGTCTCAGTGTCCTCTTATTTCAACCTTGGGAGGCTGTGTGACGTCAGAAAGTCCTCCATTTCATTTAGGCTATTGAGTTTTGCTCCATACAGGTGTGCATAGTAATCTCTGATAAGCTTTTGTATTTCTTCAGGGTCAGTTGTGATTTGACTTTTACATTCTGATTGTGTTTATTTGGGCTTTTTCTGTCTTTTTCTTGGTCATTTGGCAAGAGGTCTATCACTCTTATTTATTCTTTCAAAGGACAAGCTTTTTGTTTTGTTGATTTTTTCTGTGATATTTTTGTCTTCTGTGTCCCAAATTTGGGCTTTTACTTTGGTGATCTGGATTCTTCTACTGAAGTTAAGGTTTTGGTGGTCTTGCTTTTCCTGCTCCCTTTGGTGATTTTTAGGCTGTTAACTTGTGATCTTTCAATTTTCTTGATGTGTGTTCATAGAAATATAAATTCCCCTCTTAGAAGTTTTTTCATGGCATCCCAGAGGCTTTGGTAAGATGTTTCTTCATTTTCATTTGTTTCCAGGAA
>NW_007226315.1:0-711 GCF_000164805.1 Carlito syrichta
AAAAAAAAAAAAAAAAAAAAAAAGAACACTGAGCTCCAGAGCGCACACACAGCTCAGCAAGGGCATGACTGGTCATGGCAGAGCTGGGCCCTCCACCAGGCAGTCAAACTGCAGAGCTGCCTCATGGCACAAGCTCAGAGGGCAGACACTCACCTTGGGGCGCAGGTTGACTGTGTGGAGAGGGGTTGGCATTTGGGCCCTGTGGCTTCTACACACCAGCTGCCCAACTGACAAAACAGGTTCTCTTTCCCTTAAGCCCTCGTGAATGCCTCCAGGCCCTGCTTTTCCTTTGGTTGCTTGATGGGCCTTGGGGAGTAAACCTGAATTCTCGAGAATCCTTGTTTATGGCTCTTTCAGGGCTGTTCCACACACCCTTTTTTCTCCTTCTCTTCCTTACCTCCTTCCTCCTTCCTTCCTTCCCTCCCTCCCTTTATTTGACTCCAATAAACACTGGTGAGTCCTCATCTCACAAAAAAGCCTGGAGCCCTGACAGTGACTTACCATGCAGTTCTCCAGTCCAAGGGAACAGACTCTGTGAATCTTGTGCTTATTATTCCCTTGCTTTCCA
The DNA here is from genome assembly GCF_000164805.1 of Carlito syrichta. Classification (NCBI taxonomy): domain Eukaryota; kingdom Metazoa; phylum Chordata; class Mammalia; order Primates; family Tarsiidae; genus Carlito; species Carlito syrichta. Next base: position 569 of record NW_007226315.1, read on the forward strand.
CTGGATCTCAGCATAATCCTGAAAAATATCTTAAATTTTAGTCATTTTTAACTTTAAAAAAGGGTATCGCCGGGCTCGGTGGCTCAGCCTCTAATCCCGCTCCGTTGGGAGGCCGAGGTGAGTGGATTGCCTGAGCCCGCGGG
>NW_007226316.1:0-898 GCF_000164805.1 Carlito syrichta
AATGTGGTTTGTGTGCAATGGACTAATATTCAACCTTAAAAAAACAGATTCTACCATTGTGAAATATGCATGAAACTTGAGGTCATTATGCTAAATGAAATAAGCCAGACACAGAAAGACAAATGTCTTATGATCTCTCATAAAATCTAAAAATGTCCAGCTCATTAAAATAAAGATTCGAAGGGTGGTTACCAAGAGTCAGTGGGAGAAGGAAATGGGAAGATGTTGGTTAAAGAGTATGAACTTTGAGTTATGAGTAGGTTCTACAGAACTAATGCAACACACACTGTTTTTCATAATAATGCATTGAAATCTTGAAATTTACTGTAGGTCTACAGATCACACATACAAAAATAAATACCTGTGGTAATGAATATGCTAATGATTGTGATAATCATTTCACAACATATATATGTCAAGACATTATACTATACACCTTAAATATATGTAATTTTGACTTGTTAATTATCCTTCAATAAATAGGATAAAATAAATATCACTATCATTTTAGCTTCTATTGATACGTTGCTTGACATATGCAGACTATATGAATTAATTCTGAGGAAATATTCTCACTAAAAGGAGAACATAAGTCATAGGAAGTTGTTTTCATGAAATTTCTATTTGCTTTATAAAGTCTGTAATAATTCTGATAATGATTATACAAATAATAATTTTATACTTCTTTATGCTTAGGCATGAACTTCTTCATACAAAGGTAGTTTCCTCATTCCTACAATACAAGCTTTGTATGGAATGAGGTAGATAAATAGTGTGGGGGTCCCGCCCTGCAAGGGTCGCGAGATTTCCTGAAGGAGAGACGGATAGGCGAAGGACGAGATAATATACTCGGACACCTGCTTCCTGAACAGATGACAATTTAATGTTAGTTAACACA
>NW_007226317.1:0-1466 GCF_000164805.1 Carlito syrichta
AAGCAGCCTGGTTGGCCCCAAGAGGGGACACTTACCCCATGCTATGTAATATCACAGTTTGCTTAACCATTCATCCATTGAAGGACATCTGGGCTGACCGCAGCCTTTGATTGTTACAAATAAAGCAATTATTCATGTACAGGTTTTGGTGTGAACATAGATTCATTTCTTTGGGATAAATGCCTGAGAATGCAATTTCTGAGTTGCATGGTAATTGTATGTGGTTTTAGAGAAACTACCGAACTCTTTCCCAGAGGTGAATCATTTTTCACCTTTTTACTGGGAATGTGTAATTGATTCGGTGTTCTCACATTCTCAACAGATTTGGTGTTGCCTCTAGTTTTCATTTTTGCCATTCTGATAGCTGTGTAGTGACATCTCATAGTAGTTTTAATTTGCATGTATTTCCCTGATGGCTAATACTGATAAACATCTTCTAATGTGTTTATTTGCCATCTTTCTATCCTCTTGGATGAAATGCTTCTCATGTCTTTTGTCTATTTTCTAACTGGATTGTTTGCCTTTTTACTGCTGAGTTCTGAGAGTTCTTTATATATTACAGAAAGGAGTTCTTTGTCAGATGTGTACTCTGTAAATATTTCCTCTAGCTTGTCTTTTCATCTCTTCACATGGGTTTTCACCAAACAGAAGTGGTTAATTTTGATGAGGTCCAATTCACCAGTGCTTCCTTTTGTGTGTGATTTTGGTGTCAGTTAAGAGCTCTAAAAACCTCTATGTGTAGCTCTGAAGATTTTCTCTTTTTTTCTAAAAAAAATCATAGTGTTGCATTTGCATTTACGTCTACAGGATCCATTCTGAGTCAAGTTCTGCATAGGGTGCAAGGTTTCTTATGAAGCCTTTGTGCTTTGCTTGTTGTTTTGGTCTAGGAATGTACAGTCACTCCAGCACCATTTGCTGCACAGACTATTCTTCTGCCAGTGAATTGTGCCTTTGTCTAAAAGTCAGTTGGGTGTTTGTGCAAATCTGTTTCTGGGTCCTCTATTCTGTTCCATTGATGTGTATCTACCCCTCTACCAACACCACATTGTCTTAACTGTTTGATCTGTATAATAAGCTCTAATATTGGGTAGAATGATTCCTCCTACTTCATTCTTCACAGTCAAGACTGTTTTAGCTATTTGAGGGCCTGTGTCTATTTATATTTTGGAAAAAGCCTCTCTACATCTTTAAAAATCCTTGCTGAGATTTTAGTAAGGATTACATTAAACCTATAGGACAATTTTGAGAAAAATTGGCTTTTAATATGTTGAATCTTCCAATCTACAAACAGTATCTCTCCATTTATTTATATTTTCTTTTATTTTTTCATCAGTATTTCATAATTTTCAGCATACAGAAGCTGTATATGTTTTGTTAAGTGTATATCTAAATATTACATTTTTTGGAGTAATAATAAGTGATGCTGTGTTTTTAATTTCAGTTTCTGCATGCTACTTATCAATGTA
>NW_007226318.1:0-693 GCF_000164805.1 Carlito syrichta
GAGGTCCAATTCACCAGTGCTTCCTTTTGTGTGTGATTTTGGTGTCAGTTAAGAGCTCTAAAAACCTCTATGTGTAGCTCTGAAGATTTTCTCTTTTTTTCTAAAAAAATCATAGTGTTGCATTTGCATTTACGTCTACAGGATCCATTCTGAGTCAAGTTCTGCATAGGGTGCAAGGTTTCTTATGAAGCCTTTGTGCTTTGCTTGTTGTTTTGGTCTAGGAATGTACAGTCACTCCAGCACCATTTGCTGCACAGACTATTCTTCTGCCAGTGAATTGTGCCTTTGTCTAAAAGTCAGTTGGGTGTTTGTGCAAATCTGTTTCTGGGTCCTCTATTCTGTTCCATTGATGTGTATCTACCCCTCTACCAACACCACATTGTCTTAACTGTTTGATCTGTATAATAAGCTCTAATATTGGGTAGAATGATTCCTCCTACTTCATTCTTCACAGTCAAGACTGTTTTAGCTATTTGAGGGCCTGTGTCTATTTATATTTTGGAAAAAGCCTCTCTACATCTTTAAAAATCCTTGCTGAGATTTTAGTAAGGATTACATTAAACCTATAGGACAATTTTGAGAAAAATTGGCTTTTAATATGTTGAATCTTCCAATCTACAAACAGTATCTCTCCATTTATTTATATTTTCTTTTATTTTTTCATCAGTATTTCATAATTTTCAGCATACAGAA
>NW_007226319.1:0-671 GCF_000164805.1 Carlito syrichta
GAAGACAGTCAAGTGAATGCAAGCGTGTGGCTGCTTGGGGCTCGTCTTTGCAAATTCTCTATTTATTTAATTTTGATGGAGAGATAGCATGGAATTGGCTGGATCGAACTCTGGAGACTGGAAATAGTCATAATTGTAATCCAAAATAATCATAAGTGTGATCCAGTGTAATTATCAACCCTAGACCTTTGGCCTAATCCTATCTAACCTCTTTTTACCCTTTCCAAGAAATGCAGCAGGAGAGGGACTCACCTGAGTTTCCAGAGCTGGAAAATAAAAGCCCCCTAATTTACCCAATACCCACAAGGCTCTGTCATCTTAGGGTTTTGCTTAGAGAGTAAGTTGGTTTTGTTTTTTTAAAGTAGATTAATCCCTTCCAGATGCTTCCTGGCTGTGTGTGTGTGTGTGTGTAAACACATTTAAAAAAAAAAAAAAAAAAGAACTCTAAATACACTTGCAGATTTTCAAAGCCCAGATTCTACACAGTTCTAATGTCAACCCTGAGGAGAGATCACAGATTGAACTACACAGAAAGAGGTGCTGCCCAAATGCCACATCACATATAAACTTCTTGTATATTTCTCACCTGAAACAAACATTAAAACTCATGGAAAAGCATAGGAATGTTCTAAAAATGCAAACTTAACTCTAGGAGACAAAGATGGTATAGG
>NW_007226320.1:0-809 GCF_000164805.1 Carlito syrichta
GGGAGGAGCAGGTCTCATTACAGGTGGGAGGGTGGGGAGGGCGAGGAGTCAGCACATGGTGGGGGGGGCCCTCTGTCTTTCCTGGGGGCACAGGCGAAGTCATGTGAGTCGACTGTGAGGTGGGATTCTGCTGCCCCTGGGTTGCTGGAGCTCATTCATCTAATTGGTGATTTTTTCTTTTAATTAATTTGTTGGTGCCATGTACCAACACCTGTTCTAATGATGTTTTCTTTTCTATCTTTCTTCCTTTTTCTTTTTTTTTTTTTGAGTCAGAATCTCACTCTGTTGCCCAGGCTGCAGGGCAGTGGCACAATCACAGCTCACTGCAACCTTGACTTCCTGGGATCAGATGACCCTTCTCCCTCAACCTCCTGAGTAGCTGGGACTACAGGCACATGCCACCATGCCCGGCTGATTTTTTAATTTTTTGTAGAGACGAGGTCTTGCTATGTTGCCCTGGCTGGTCTCGAACTCCGGTACTCAGGTGATCCTCCTGCCTCAGCCTCCTGAAGTGCTGGGATGGCAGGCGTGAGCCGCTGTGCTTGGCTTCTCATGGCCCTTTCTGATAAGTCAAGCAGGATGCTTTCTCCTTTCAACATTCTGCAGCTGAGCAAAGACCTCGGCTACTTGAGCCTCCAGTTTGGGACACGTGTGTCTTAGCAACAGGCTGCTCACACAGGCCCCCTCCGACAGCCTTCTGCTGGTTTCTGTTTCCAGCCATGGCTGTCTGTATTCAAGGTGTATTTTTGGTGACAGCACAGCACACGTGCCCTAAGGGAAGCTAGAAAACGCAGGGAGAGAAGGGAGAA
>NW_007226321.1:0-2096 GCF_000164805.1 Carlito syrichta
CTGATGGTGATGACAAGTAAAATTTGATGTCAATCACTGTCTATAATAACAAAGAGTTGCATTTTAATCATAGTTTGTTTTTCAGAAAACACACTTGTGATTTTCTTGATAAACTAGGATTGAATGTGTATGTGAGTATAGATAGTTGGGATGATAATTTTAATGGTACTGTGAATTTAATAACTGACCATATTATAGTTCCTTCTCAAATCGTCCACCAAACAATTTCTTACTAAATTTGTGATCAATTTTAGATGGATCTTTTTATTTATTACATACAATTTGTATACTAAACTCACATATTTATCTGTCTTATTTTAACTTTTTTCCTCATTTTCTCATTCTCATTCATTTTAAACTTATCTATTATACTGTATTAATCTTTATATGCCAACTAAAATCAAGAGAGACACTATGTAAAATAATTAAAACAATAAAAATGCAAAAATGAAATACTAATAAACACCAATTATAAATTTAGGGCAAATACTGATTGGACAACTATTTGGATGTAAAAGTTACACTATAAAAATACAATAGTATTTAAGTAATTTTAAAGTATTTTCTTTAAATAATTTAAATAATTTTGTTTAAATAATATTAGAGTACAAATTAAAATATTTGCTCACAGAAGAATAAGAAAAATTCTACATGGGAGGAAAAACAGCACTATTTGTGACTCAAATCTAAAGAATGATTTTATTAATAGATAACATAAATCTTTAAATCAATGGATCAAAAATAAATAATACAATAGAAAAGTGTATTAAGGATTTGTAAAAACAGTACACAAAAGATAAAATACAAATGGATTTTAAGTATTCAATCTCATTGCTCAAAAGAGTTGGAAATTTAACACCACAATGAAATATTTTTATTTTCATCTATAGATTGATATTAAAATGTTGCTGACATACTGCATTGGCAGGAGAGCAAAAAGGCACTTGCATATTGTTAGTTGTAGTGTCAACTGATCCAATCTATCTGGAGGGTGATCAAGTGCTAACTAGCAAAATGAGAGCTGCACAAAATCTTGCATCTAGCACTTCTACTCTAAGAGTTTATTCTTTAGATATTTTCATACACATGCTAGAGTTGAGTAGGCAAATATATAGAATAATATTGCAACAGAAATTGGATACTAAGATTCTGTTCTAGTTACAGAGTGGAATATTGTGCCATTGTTAAAAAGAAGAAAACATAATGATGTGTTCCAATATAGAAAGGTATTATCAAGTATTTTTTAAAGATATATTCTTAAGAGTTTGTAAAGTATTTTATCTTTTGTATGGTTGGGGGAGGAGGAGTAGGAGAGAAATATTCTATTCGTATCTGTTTGTAAATACATAATCTCTGAGATGAGATACAAGACATTGATAATAGGAGTTGCCTCCGGGGAAGGCAGCTGAGTGGCTAGACATCAGGGTCAAGAAGGAATTTTTTTGTTTTGGTTTTGGTTTTGTTTTGAACTATATATACTTGATATCCTTTAGATTGTACATTCTTAGCATGTATCACCCATTTCCTTCTCCTACTCTCGCAGAAAAAGACAAGTATTATGGTTAGCGCAAAAACAAGATACCAGAATTCTCAACCATGATTATACAATTAGAATCACAATCAACCTTTTAAAAATAGATTTACCCAAATTTCACTCCAGAACAATTAAGTCACAGTATCTGGATGGGAGTCTAATTTTATATATGCATATACACATTCATATGTGTATGCATACACATATGCATGCAATATTCAATATAAATTTAAATATATGCAAGCTATAATCAAATTGTATGTTAAGTAATAGGTACACAATTAAATATAATATGTAATATGCTAGCTGAGTTGAAGCCCAGTTGAAACTCACTCTGAACTTGAAAACTGGGTTATCCCAAGAAAGATGACTATCAACTGACTGAATTTAGATGGTACTTACAGATCTTGGGGCATCTCGTTAAATGAAATAAAAGCAGGATAAGACAGCTAGAAACAGGAAAAAATAGGAAAGATACATCTGACTGACTATTCTCTGAGCAAAGCAATAAAACACTTTCAATATTTATAGTATTTGTTAATGTAGGAGTATGTGATGTTCT
>NW_007226322.1:0-1795 GCF_000164805.1 Carlito syrichta
AGGCAATCCACTCACCTCAGCCTCCCAAAGGCACGGGATTACTGGCTGAGCCACTGAGCCCGGCTCCAATCCCTTTCTTGTTGTATTATGATAATTGTTTAAGGTCCGCTTATGAGTGAGAATTTATGGTTCTCTGTTCTTTGTTTCTGTGATAGATCATGCTTGCATTATTTCATTTTATTCCTATATGGCCTCTGTGAGGCAAGTGCTTTCTTTATCTCTATTTTTTTGTGTGGAATAATGCAATTCTGGTACCTTTCGCCATTCCCCTTCCTTCTCTTCCTCACCCCTGAGAAGAAAAAGGGTCAGACTTAGTGTGAATAGCCAGAGAGTCTGTGAATGTTAATGTCTCCGAGGATCTGACCAACATCAGCAAGAAAAGCTGGCTTTTCTTGAAGATGCTACAATTTACAGAAAGTAAAAGCCCTAAGGCCACTCCAACCAATCATATTTGAAGCTAGTAACACTGATCATCAAGACTGGAGGCACCCACCAGATAGAGCTGGTCTCTGAAGTGCAAAGAGTGAACTGACAAATAAAAAACATCAGAGGAGGAGATGGGAAAGAAAGGATTCCCCCAATACTGCCAAAGTCCAGCCTGGGAACTTGATGAGGGAAGAAGGGAAACCATCTGGATGCTAAGATTCTCAGTATCTGCCAAGGCCAAAATGATTTCCTATCCGGTCAAGACCCGTGAGACACTGTGGGAAGTACTGAGGGTTTCCGTACAGATGAGGACACTTCAGCTAAGATAGGTTAAGTAATTTTCTCACAGTCACACAACTGCAGTGGTAGAGGCAGAATTAGAAGCCTGCTGTCTGACTCTGGGGTCCATATTCCCAACCCACTATTGGCATGGATGCATGGTATGGATGCTCCACGGCTAGACAGAACTACAGGTTGTTCCAGGCTTCACAACTTAGAACTTTTCTTGCCCTGTATTTGCTCACTTTAATCCTTAAAACCTCTTCAAAATCTGGTTGAGCCTTCAAGGCTATGTTCAAATGCTACCTCTTCCCATACTAAGCCTTTCCTGGTCCCTCAAGTCTGAGCACTCCTTCTCTCTGCTTGACCCCTGAAGTGGACTGCATGCTTTATGTCCCCTCCAAAATGTATATGTTGAAATCTTTGCCCCCAAAGTGACGACATTAGGAAGCGGGGTTTTGGGGAAGTGATTAGATCTTGAGGGCAGAGCTCTCATGGATGAGATTTGTGCCCTTATAAGAGACTCCAGAGAGACCCCTTGCCCCTTCCACCATGTGAGGACACAGTGAAAGGACATCATCTATGAACCAGAAAGGACACAGGGAGAGGACACCATCTATGAACCAGAAGGTGGCCTCACCAAACACCAAATGTGCCAATACCTTGAACGTCCCAGCCTCAAGAACTGTGAGAAATAAACTTCTATTGTTTATAAGCCATCCAGTTTAAGGCATTTTTGTTATAGCAGCCTGAAAAAACTAAGACACCCCACAGTATTTTACCATACTAACTGTAAAAAATGAATTCTGCTTGACATGAGAACTGGGTAGATATGTCCCATCTCCTCTACTAATTGAGGTTCTCACAGGCAGAGATATTTTATGCATTTTTCTACTTTCCCCCACCCCATCTTAAAACATACACCACCACCACCAGGACCGTGCTTTGCACTTAGCACTCCAGAATACGTATTGAAAGAGGCAGCCATTCAGAGGCTTGAAACAACCACACACATACCACTGCCTCAGAGAAAACACCGCAGGTAAATATCTGCTCCAGTGTTATCCCTCAGGCCAGAAGACCAGCATGA
>NW_007226323.1:0-1288 GCF_000164805.1 Carlito syrichta
TTTTTTTAAAAAAACAGAATTTAAAAAATAACTTATTCCTTAAAGTACCACTTTGTAACGATGGTAATAATTTTGCATATGACTATTTCTCAAATATATTACATGTCTGTCACATTATCCATATATTGGAAATATTTGGCATTTTCCTAATACTTAAGTGTCATGATAATGAAAAACCATGCCAGATGGCTGGGTGCTAATCCTGGCTGTGTGACTTACTAGCTCTGGGAGCTTGATCAAGTTATCTTTCTACATCTCAGTTTCTTCATCTGTAAAATGAAGATAACAACAATACCTACTTCACAGGGTTGTCAACGATTGAGTTAATAGTAATCAAGTGATCAGATAGTGCCTGCCATATACTTTTATACAGGATGTGTGTGTCTGACCAATAAAAATGAACTGCCACACAATGAAGCCTTCAGGATTGTCACCTCCTCCCATACCCACTGAACCCAGACTGCTGGTTCTCTCAGGATGTGATTCATTGCTTAGCACGTTTGGTTTTCTCTACCATCAGACTGCTAACTTGCACCCCTGCTGCTTTCAGGCTGTGTGGGTCCAGTGTCATCTCCAGGTTTGTTTTACTTGCAGCGTGATACCTCACCTGGGCAGAGAAACTAGGGAACCACATCTACCTGAAGAGTATACTTAGCAGTCCTCCCATCGATAGCCTCCTTGGTGACAGTGCCCAAGAAGATGCCAGCCACTCAGGGTCCCATGTTGGGGAGCCAGAAAGAACTTCGAGGTCCCTGAACATGGGCAATTTATTCTCCAATGTGGAAAACGGGACACACAATATATATTAACACAATGCTATAAATGCCAGATGCTGCCCTCCATGTGTCCTCACCTCACAAGGCCCAGAGAGTAGGCTTGCACATGGATGCTGGCTGTTCAGCTGGAGAGGAAAGGCAGGGCTCACAGAGTTTTCATGGAGGTCTTATTAGGAAGGGAAAGAGGACATTTGCAATGTAGATATGTAGAGATCTACTGTTGCCTGACACTGGACAGATGACTGGGCTTTGGTTTCCTGGGGATAATCATGATCTCTGTCCCGTAGAGTTGTCATTAGGATTAAATGGAAGAAATACAGTGACTCACAAGCAGTCAGTAATGTTAAACACTGCTATTATTATGATCACTACTGATACTATTATTATAACTGTTGTTATTATAAACCTTGTGTTTGTTTGGTCCCCTGACAAGGGAATGGAGATTTCCTTCCTGTTGTTGTCAGGTGGGTGAGGATGGGGGCAATAAGCTGTCATCTGACAGGTGTAGGCAA
>NW_007226324.1:0-741 GCF_000164805.1 Carlito syrichta
CTGGCTGTGTGACTTACTAGCTCTGGGAGCTTGATCAAGTTATCTTTCTACATCTCAGTTTCTTCATCTGTAAAATGAAGATAACAACAATACCTACTTCACAGGGTTGTCAACGATTGAGTTAATAGTAATCAAGTGATCAGATAGTGCCTGCCATATACTTTTATACAGGATGTGTGTGTCTGACCAATAAAAATGAACTGCCACACAATGAAGCCTTCAGGATTGTCACCTCCTCCCATACCCACTGAACCCAGACTGCTGGTTCTCTCAGGATGTGATTCATTGCTTAGCACGTTTGGTTTTCTCTACCATCAGACTGCTAACTTGCACCCCTGCTGCTTTCAGGCTGTGTGGGTCCAGTGTCATCTCCAGGTTTGTTTTACTTGCAGCGTGATACCTCACCTGGGCAGAGAAACTAGGGAACCACATCTACCTGAAGAGTATACTTAGCAGTCCTCCCATCGATAGCCTCCTTGGTGACAGTGCCCAAGAAGATGCCAGCCACTCAGGGTCCCATGTTGGGGAGCCAGAAAGAACTTCGAGGTCCCTGAACATGGGCAATTTATTCTCCAATGTGGAAAACGGGACACACAATATATATTAACACAATGCTATAAATGCCAGATGCTGCCCTCCATGTGTCCTCACCTCACAGCCCAGAGAGTAGGCTTGCACATGGATGCTGGCTGTTCAGCTGGAGAGGAAGGCAGGGCTCACAGAGTTTTCATGGAGGTCTTA
>NW_007226325.1:0-902 GCF_000164805.1 Carlito syrichta
CACTGAACCCAGACTGCTGGTTCTCTCAGGATGTGATTCATTGCTTAGCACGTTTGGTTTTCTCTACCATCAGACTGCTAACTTGCACCCCTGCTGCTTTCAGGCTGTGTGGGTCCAGTGTCATCTCCAGGTTTGTTTTACTTGCAGCGTGATACCTCACCTGGGCAGAGAAACTAGGGAACCACATCTACCTGAAGAGTATACTTAGCAGTCCTCCCATCGATAGCCTCCTTGGTGACAGTGCCCAAGAAGATGCCAGCCACTCAGGGTCCCATGTTGGGGAGCCAGAAAGAACTTCGAGGTCCCTGAACATGGGCAATTTATTCTCCAATGTGGAAAACGGGACACACAATATATATTAACACAATGCTATAAATGCCAGATGCTGCCCTCCATGTGTCCTCACCTCACAAGGCCCAGAGAGTAGGCTTGCACATGGATGCTGGCTGTTCAGCTGGAGAGGAAAGGCAGGGCTCACAGAGTTTTCATGGAGGTCTTATTAGGAAGGGAAAGAGGACATTTGCAATGTAGATATGTAGAGATCTACTGTTGCCTGACACTGGACAGATGACTGGGCTTTGGTTTCCTGGGGATAATCATGATCTCTGTCCCGTAGAGTTGTCATTAGGATTAAATGGAAGAAATACAGTGACTCACAAGCAGTCAGTAATGTTAAACACTGCTATTATTATGATCACTACTGATACTATTATTATAACTGTTGTTATTATAAACCTTGTGTTTGTTTGGTCCCCTGACAAGGGAATGGAGATTTCCTTCCTGTTGTTGTCAGGTGGGTGAGGATGGGGGCAATAAGCTGTCATCTGACAGGTGTAGGCAACCCTTCCTCCCACCTCAGCCTTGCATCGCAGACAGGCCAGAGCCTCGTGTACATGAATAAA
>NW_007226326.1:0-977 GCF_000164805.1 Carlito syrichta
GTGGTAAAGCCCACCGGGACATCCAGGTACTTGAATGGCCAAGGAGGAAGGATCGCCTGAGCCCAGCAGGTCAAGGCTGTAGTGGCCGTGAGCATGGCAGCACCACACTCCAGCCTGGGTAACAAAGTGAGACTCCAGCTCCAAAAAAAAAAGAACAAATGATAAATTGGACTTCCTCAAAATTAAAAACATCTAGTCTTCAAAAGACACTGCTAGTGAATGAAAGAAAAGCTACAGAATATATCTGATAAAGTACTTGAATCCAGAATATACAAGAACTCTCAACACCTAGGAATAAGGAAACAACTTAATACACGAACAAGCAAATGATATGAATACATACTTCACCAAAGAATATATACACGTAACAAATAAGAACATGAAAACATGCTCCACACCATTAGCTATCAGGGAAATGTAAATTAAAACCACAATAAGGCACTACTATATTAGAGGCACTACACCTATTAGAATGTCTAAAATTAAAAAGACTGACTACACCTAGTTTTAATGAGGATATAGAATAACTGGAACATTCACACAGTACTAACAGGATTGTATTTGTAAAGCAGTCTGGCAAGTTGTTAAAAAGTTGAGTATAAAGCTTAAGACCCACACATCCTACTGTCCAGAGAAATTAAAGCATGTGTCCATACAAAGGCTTATACATAAATGTTCACAGCTGCTTGTTTGGTAGTTGGAAGACAACCTAAATATGCATCAGTAGGTGAATGAGAGGTCAAATTGTTCCACAGAAGCAATCTGATTCTATTGTTTCAATAGAATACTACTCAGCAACAAAGAGAAGTGATGCATGCAACATGTATAGGTTTCAGAATACATATGCTGAGTGAAAGAAATCAGACAAAAAGTACATGATTTCATTTATAGAAAGCTCTGGAAAATGCAAACTAATCTACAGTGACAGGAAGTAGGTTCCTGGGAGAAAGAGAGTGGGTGTGAGGTGGGGGCAGATT
>NW_007226327.1:0-722 GCF_000164805.1 Carlito syrichta
TCACCTAAGAAAATATGTATTTACAAAATCTATATGACAATTATGCCTCCTATCAATAGGTCTGTAAAAGAAAACAGAATCTGGGACTCCAAAGACGCTATGTCAAAGGGAAGATTAAACTTGGGAACTGAGTCACATACAGAAAGACTGCCTGCCTTCCTTTTGTTCCCAAGCAGATAGTTACTAAGATAGAAGGTCACATGATGGCCTCCCTGACAAACTGTTCACAATGAAATTTCTTGTGTACCCCAAATCTTTCAGAATATATCCTCATTATGGACCATGACTAAAATCAGAGTTCTCTTGGATCTTACTCTGACAATGTAAATTAACAGTTTACCTTCACACGTTCGGGACAAGGACGAGACAAGAAATCATCCCTCTGCTCACCCTGAGACAAAAGCTTATTTGACTTCCTCCTGTACTCTATCTTTCCCCATATTTACTCTATCTTTTTTGAATTATAGATTTACCAGGAGCTACGTGAGCTAAGAGCTAGTCAACATAACTGACGGTTCTGTCTCCTCTCTTCATACGTAAAATGTTAATTCACTGAATGATAATCAAAGCATTCACAAGAATGCAACCACCATTTGCTTTACTGCCCTACCCTTCACCTATTTTTCTTCTTCCTCCTTCCTTTTTTTGGGGGGGAGGTATGTGTGTGTGTTGGGGTCTCACTCTGTCACCTAGGCTGGAGTGCAGTGGCACAATCACGGCTA
>NW_007226328.1:0-735 GCF_000164805.1 Carlito syrichta
CTATGTCAAAGGGAAGATTAAACTTGGGAACTGAGTCACATACAGAAAGACTGCCTGCCTTCCTTTTGTTCCCAAGCAGATAGTTACTAAGATAGAAGGTCACATGATGGCCTCCCTGACAAACTGTTCACAATGAAATTTCTTGTGTACCCCAAATCTTTCAGAATATATCCTCATTATGGACCATGACTAAAATCAGAGTTCTCTTGGATCTTACTCTGACAATGTAAATTAACAGTTTACCTTCACACGTTCGGGACAAGGACGAGACAAGAAATCATCCCTCTGCTCACCCTGAGACAAAAGCTTATTTGACTTCCTCCTGTACTCTATCTTTCCCCATATTTACTCTATCTTTTTTGAATTATAGATTTACCAGGAGCTACGTGAGCTAAGAGCTAGTCAACATAACTGACGGTTCTGTCTCCTCTCTTCATACGTAAAATGTTAATTCACTGAATGATAATCAAAGCATTCACAAGAATGCAACCACCATTTGCTTTACTGCCCTACCCTTCACCTATTTTTCTTCTTCCTCCTTCCTTTTTTTGGGGGGGAGGTATGTGTGTGTGTTGGGGTCTCACTCTGTCACCTAGGCTGGAGTGCAGTGGCACAATCACGGCTCCTCACAGCCTCAATCTCCTGGGCTCAGTTTTTGCCTCAGCTCTCTGAGTAGACGTGAGCCCAGACTCGAGCCTGAATAAAGACCCTTGTGTGTTTGCATCGGAGCTGGCT
>NW_007226329.1:0-827 GCF_000164805.1 Carlito syrichta
CTCCTTTAATATTTCGTTGGCTATTCTGAAGCTTTTGCCTCTCCATGTAAATTTCTGTGTGTCAACATTCACAGAATAACTTGTTGGGATTTTAATTGGGATTTCACTGAATTTACAGATTAAGTTGTGAAGAACTGTCATCTTAACTATATTGAGCTTACTTGTCCATGAACACGGAATATCTTTCCATTTATTTAGTTTTTTTATTTCCTTCATCAAAGTTTTGCAGTTTTCCTCATATAAATCTTACACAAATTTTGTTAGATTTATACCTAAGTATTTCCTTATGGGGGAATGCTAATATAAATAATATTATGTTTTTAATTTCAGATTCCACTTGTTCCTTGCTAGTGTACAGGAAAACAACAGATCTTGTATTCTGTAACCTTGCTATAATTGCTCATGAGTTTCAGGAAAATATTTGTTCTGTTTTTGTCAATCTTTCAGATTTTCTACATAGATGATCATGCCCTCTGCAAACAAAGATAGCTATTATCTATTCCCTCCTAGTCTGTAAGTTTGATGTCCTTTCTTGACGTATTGCATCAGCTAGAATTTCTAGTATTATGTTGAAAAGCAGTGGTGAGAGGGAGTATCTTTGCCTCATTTTTAGCAACAAAACTTAAGAGTTTCTTACTATCAAGTACAAAATATGCTGTTCTATGGAGGTTTTTAGTAGATGTTCCCCTCCATTCCTAGATTGCTGAGCGTTGGATCATGAATGGGTATTGGATTTTGTCAAATGCTTTCTCTACACCAATTATATGATCATGTGATTTTTCTTCTTTAGCCTACAGATGTGAAGGATTACATTAACAAATTTTTGA
>NW_007226330.1:0-1282 GCF_000164805.1 Carlito syrichta
CTTCATCAAAGTTTTGCAGTTTTCCTCATATAAATCTTACACAAATTTTGTTAGATTTATACCTAAGTATTTCCTTATGGGGGAATGCTAATATAAATAATATTATGTTTTTAATTTCAGATTCCACTTGTTCCTTGCTAGTGTACAGGAAAACAACAGATCTTGTATTCTGTAACCTTGCTATAATTGCTCATGAGTTTCAGGAAAATATTTGTTCTGTTTTTGTCAATCTTTCAGATTTTCTACATAGATGATCATGCCCTCTGCAAACAAAGATAGCTATTATCTATTCCCTCCTAGTCTGTAAGTTTGATGTCCTTTCTTGACGTATTGCATCAGCTAGAATTTCTAGTATTATGTTGAAAAGCAGTGGTGAGAGGGAGTATCTTTGCCTCATTTTTAGCAACAAAACTTAAGAGTTTCTTACTATCAAGTACAAAATATGCTGTTCTATGGAGGTTTTTAGTAGATGTTCCCCTCCATTCCTAGATTGCTGAGCGTTGGATCATGAATGGGTATTGGATTTTGTCAAATGCTTTCTCTACACCAATTATATGATCATGTGATTTTTCTTCTTTAGCCTACAGATGTGAAGGATTACATTAACAAATTTTTGAATGTTGAAACAGCTTTGCAGACCTGGAATAAATCCCATGTGGCCATGGTGTATAATTATTTTTATACACTGTTGGATGTTACTTGCTAATATTTTATAGACAACTTTTATATCTACATTCATAAGAGATATTGGTCTACAGATTTCTTTTCTTGCAATATAATGTCTTGTCTGGTTTGGGCATTAAGGTAAAATGCTGGCCTTATAAAATAAGTTAGGAAGTACTCCCTCTCCTTTAATCTTCTGGAAGAAATTATAGAGAATTGAAATAATTTCTTCCTTAAATTACTGGTAGGAGCTACGGTTTGTATGTGCCCTCCAAAGTTCATGCAGTGGAAATTTAATCCCCAGTGCAACATGTGAGAGGTGGGACCTCTAAAGAGGTGATTAGGTCATGAGGACTCTGCCCTCATGAATGGAATAATGTTGTTACTGTGTGAATGGGTTCCTAAAAAGGATGAGTTCAGCCCCCTTCCACTTATACTCTCTTGCCCTTCTGCTCTCTGCCAAGAGAAGACACGGCACAAAGACTCTCGCCAGATGCTAGCACCTTAATATTGAACTTCTCAGCATTCACAACTGTGAGAAATAATTTTTTTCTTATAAATTATCCAAGCCGGGCTCGGTGGCTCAGCCTGTAATCCCGCGCCTTTGGGAGGCTGAGGT
>NW_007226331.1:0-744 GCF_000164805.1 Carlito syrichta
TAAATAATATTATGTTTTTAATTTCAGATTCCACTTGTTCCTTGCTAGTGTACAGGAAAACAACAGATCTGTATTCTGTAACCTTGCTATAATTGCTCATGAGTTTCAGGAAAATATTTGTTCTGTTTTTGTCAATCTTTCAGATTTTCTACATAGATGATCATGCCCTCTGCAAACAAAGATAGCTATTATCTATTCCCTCCTAGTCTGTAAGTTTGATGTCCTTTCTTGACGTATTGCATCAGCTAGAATTTCTAGTATTATGTTGAAAAGCAGTGGTGAGAGGGAGTATCTTTGCCTCATTTTTAGCAACAAAACTTAAGAGTTTCTTACTATCAAGTACAAAATATGCTGTTCTATGGAGGTTTTTAGTAGATGTTCCCCTCCATTCCTAGATTGCTGAGCGTTGGATCATGAATGGGTATTGGATTTTGTCAAATGCTTTCTCTACACCAATTATATGATCATGTGATTTTTCTTCTTTAGCCTACAGATGTGAAGGATTACATTAACAAATTTTTGAATGTTGAAACAGCTTTGCAGACCTGGAATAAATCCCATGTGGCCATGGTGTATAATTATTTTTATACACTGTTGGATGTTACTTGCTAATATTTTATAGACAACTTTTATATCTACATTCATAAGAGATATTGGTCTACAGATTTCTTTTCTTGCAATATAATGTCTTGTCTGGTTTGGGCATTAAGGTAAAATGCTGGCCTTATAAAATAAGTTAGGAAG
>NW_007226332.1:0-758 GCF_000164805.1 Carlito syrichta
CTTCGTAACTAAATTGCAGACACTGACATTTGGGAAGCCCCCGATGAAAAGACTGGCTCACCAAGAAATGAAAAAATACTGAAACCCACAGATCAGCAAATCAAGAATACAGAAACACATACATAGGACATAAATAGGCACAAAGAAATTCCCAGATTTAAAGCAAACTTTCAACATGAAACCTTCACAACTCTTGCAAAAAAACCCAAAACAACAGCAACAACAATAACAACAACAACAAAACTAGAAGGAAAGTTAATACACAGACAGAAAAAAAAAAATCTCAAAAATCTACAGTTGGCTCTAGTTCCAGCATAGCAGTAGCCCTTTACACGCCAACCCTCCAAACTAAAAGCAACTATAAACTCAGGACAAAATAAAAAAATGAAAAAAAGAAACAAACTCCCTGGACATTCTAAACGTAAAGAAAACAGGCAGGGATGAGGAAGAAAGCTAAAACTTGGAGAAGCAATCTGCATCAGACAAGTTTCCCTTTCTTTGTTGCAGCTTTGCTCTGAGGTGGGTCCACAGGTGAGAGGAACAGAGGCGTGGGCTGCTAAAACCCCAATAGAAACCCTGCTATTTCTAGCCAGAGAAAATGGAACGGAGCCCGGGTACGTCAGAAAGTAAAGGGTAAATGATTAGCTCTTAAGCCATGCTTGTGTAGGACTGATCCAAAACAGATTAGCAAAGGTCTAAAAAATTGAAGATTTAAACCATTATACACAAAGTATGAGACCCTATTTATAATATGAATC
>NW_007226333.1:0-1083 GCF_000164805.1 Carlito syrichta
AAAAAAAAAAATCTCAAAAATCTACAGTTGGCTCTAGTTCCAGCATAGCAGTAGCCCTTTACACGCCAACCCTCCAAACTAAAAGCAACTATAAACTCAGGACAAAATAAAAAAATGAAAAAAAGAAACAAACTCCCTGGACATTCTAAACGTAAAGAAAACAGGCAGGGATGAGGAAGAAAGCTAAAACTTGGAGAAGCAATCTGCATCAGACAAGTTTCCCTTTCTTTGTTGCAGCTTTGCTCTGAGGTGGGTCCACAGGTGAGAGGAACAGAGGCGTGGGCTGCTAAAACCCCAATAGAAACCCTGCTATTTCTAGCCAGAGAAAATGGAACGGAGCCCGGGTACGTCAGAAAGTAAAGGGTAAATGATTAGCTCTTAAGCCATGCTTGTGTAGGACTGATCCAAAACAGATTAGCAAAGGTCTAAAAAATTGAAGATTTAAACCATTATACACAAAGTATGAGACCCTATTTATAATATGAATCTAAGTGAAGTTGATCGTCTACTAAACCAAAAATTTCAAAATTCTCCTGAGGACCATAGCAAAGCATTCAGAAGATACAAGATAAAACCCTAAATTACTATAAATATTGAAAAATATAAATCATTCTCCAGAGTAAAGGAAATTTTAGTAGATGCCAACTCCAAGATAACTCAGGATATAGTTATCATATTAGGATTTTAAAGTAGCTATCATAACTGTGTTCCAGAAAGTAAAGCAAAATTACCTTGAAATGAATGAAAGACAGGAAATCTCATCAGATAAATAGAAAACATAAAAAATGTAAAAAAATAAGCCACATAAACAACTTAGAAGGGAAAAATATGTGAAATAAAAATGCTCTAGATGGAATTAATCGCACAATGAAGGTAAGAGGAAAGAAGCAGTGAACTTAAAGTAACGTATAGAATATACTGACCATAAAGAATAGACAAGGTCAGGTGCGGTGCTTTATGCCTGTAATTCCAGCACTTTAGGAGGCCAAGGTGAGAGAATTGCTTGAGTTCAGGAGTTCAAGAACAGCCTAAGGCAACATAGCGAGACCTTGTTGCTACAAAAAATAAAAAATTAGCCAGGCA
>NW_007226334.1:0-748 GCF_000164805.1 Carlito syrichta
TAGGACTGATCCAAAACAGATTAGCAAAGGTCTAAAAAATTGAAGATTTAAACCATTATACACAAAGTATGAGACCCTATTTATAATATGAATCTAAGTGAAGTTGATCGTCTACTAAACCAAAAATTTCAAAATTCTCCTGAGGACCATAGCAAAGCATTCAGAAGATACAAGATAAAACCCTAAATTACTATAAATATTGAAAAATATAAATCATTCTCCAGAGTAAAGGAAATTTTAGTAGATGCCAACTCCAAGATAACTCAGGATATAGTTATCATATTAGGATTTTAAAGTAGCTATCATAACTGTGTTCCAGAAAGTAAAGCAAAATTACCTTGAAATGAATGAAAGACAGGAAATCTCATCAGATAAATAGAAAACATAAAAAATGTAAAAAAATAAGCCACATAAACAACTTAGAAGGGAAAAATATGTGAAATAAAAATGCTCTAGATGGAATTAATCGCACAATGAAGGTAAGAGGAAAGAAGCAGTGAACTTAAAGTAACGTATAGAATATACTGACCATAAAGAATAGACAAGGTCAGGTGCGGTGCTTTATGCCTGTAATTCCAGCACTTTAGGAGGCCAAGGTGAGAGAATTGCTTGAGTTCAGGAGTTCAAGAACAGCCTAAGGCAACATAGCGAGACCTTGTTGCTACAAAAAATAAAAAATTAGCCAGGCACGGTGGTTTGCACCTGTAGTCCCACTGCTTGGGAGACCGAGACAGGAGAATCACTTGAG
>NW_007226335.1:0-729 GCF_000164805.1 Carlito syrichta
GGAAAAGAAAGAAAAAAAATGCTAAAGGAAGTTTTTCAGGCTGAAAAAATTTGATAAGGGGTAACTTGTTTCTTCAGGAATGAATAGAGAACACAGGGAATGTTAAATATGTTTCTAACATAATACCTATGACTTAACATAAAGGTTAGCAGTAATTAGGAAGCAAATGGACCTATGTGGTTACAAAGGTCTACATTTGATATGAAGAGATACAGTATTAATGCTAAATATACATTTGTAATTTAAGAGCAACCACAGAAAGATAAAAAAGCAATAGAAATTTCAAAAATAAAATGATCCAAAAGAAGACAGAAAAAGGTAAAAAGGGGAACAAAAAAACAGGAAGGACAAATAGAAAACAATATAATGGTAGACCCAGACCAACCATATTAATAATTATATTAAATGCAAACACTCCAATGAAAAGTAGAGACTTAAAAGCAAGATCCAATTATATGTCACCAACTGAAGACACACTCAAAGAACTCAGATGGTTTGAGAGTAAACATAGAAAAAGATATGCCACGCAAAACTATAAAATAAGAAGGCCGGAATAGCTATATTAGTATCACATGAACTAGACTTGAAGACCAGAGATAGAGCAGACCATTTCATAATAATGGTGCCTCAAAATACAGAAAGCAAGAAACTGAGATAACTAAAAGGGCAATTCCATAATCATAGCAGATTTTAATACCTCTTGCTCAGCAATTAGAATGCAAAAACAAA
>NW_007226336.1:0-1170 GCF_000164805.1 Carlito syrichta
ACATGACATGAAATGACATGAAATGTAATGAAATGACAGGAAATGAAATGAAATGATATGAAATCACATGACATGACTTGAAATGACATGAATTGAAATGAAATGACATGAAGTGAAATGAAATGACATAAAATGAAACGAAATGACATGAAATGAAATGAAAGGTATGACAGGAAATGAAATTAAAAGACATGAAATGAAATGACAGGAAAAGTAATGAAATGACAAGAAATGACATGACAAGATATGAAAGGAGGTGAAATGACATGAATAGAAATGATATGACATGAAACATAAAGCAATGAAAGGACCTGACATGAAAAGAATAGAAATGAAATGAAATGAGATGACATGACATGACATCAAATGTAATAACATGAAATGTAATGAAATGAAATGAAATGATATGACATGAAATGAAGTGAAATAAAATGGCATGACATTCAATGACATGACATGAAATGCTATGACTTTAAATGACATTAGATGAAATGTAGTGAAGTAATATTGCATGAAATGAAATGACATGACTTGAAATGTAATAAAATGAAATTGCATAAAATGATATGAAATGACATCAAATGACATGACATGACATGAAATAACAAGAAATGACATGACAGGACATGAAATGACATGAAAAGACAATCAATGACATGAAATGGTTTGAAATGACATGAAGTGAAATGAAATAACATGAAATGAAATGACATTAAATGACATGAAATGACATAAAAAGTCATGACATCACATGAAAAGGCAATAAATGACATGAAATGAAATGAAATGACAGATGACATGAAGTGACTTGAAATGAAATGAAACGCCATGAGATGACATGAAATGACATGCCATGATATGCCATGACATGAAATGAAATAAAATGACATGAAATGTCTTGAAATGGCATGACATGAAATGACATAAAATGAAACAAATTAACATGAAATGAAATGTAATGAAATGACAAGAAATGAAGTGACATAATATGATATGAAATGAAATGAAATGAAAAGACAAGAAATGACTTGAAATGATCTTAAATGACAAGAAATGACATGATATAAAATGAAATGAAATGTCATGACATGACATGGAATGAAATGACATGAAATGAAATCAAATGACATCAAAGAACATCAAATGAAGTGACATTAAATGAAATGAAAG
>NW_007226337.1:0-802 GCF_000164805.1 Carlito syrichta
CACTGCATTACACATCTCGGTTCATCCCCCAGTGTGATGGATAAATTCACTAAAGGCAGGTACCATAGTTATAATGTTTTGAATACCTCACTGTTAGCAAAACAGATTCTCAAGAATATGTGATTAATACAATTAAGAAGTTCATTACGACAAGAGCGTTTTCTGCCTATTACGTACTCAAGTGTTGTGCTAGCAATACAAAAGAATCTTTAAGTCAAGTTACTACTCTACTCCCAGGGAGTATAGGGATCCCCGAGCTTGAAAAATTCACTCGAATCACTTGGAAAAGTCTCTGAGAAGAAGATGAATTCAGGTGAAAATTGTAAAGTTAAACCCCTGCAAACAATCTACTCTGTTTGCAATAATAAGGAAAAAATGACCAGAACATGCTACATACCACTTTTCAATAAATTTTGATTATTCTCTATAGTGGTTTAATGCCCAGGTTCCTTTCTATATAGGCAAAAGATGACTTTTTTCAGGAATACCCTTCTGTTTCCTGGATGAGGTTGTTAGAGTATAATTTCCCTAAGACTCCCTGAGGCAGGACACTCTCCTCTGTATAATGCTTCCTGGTATTTTTGGTGGTCAAAGAAGATTCATGATACCCAAAGTATATTCAGTACTCAAAATATCTAGTCTCTGTGCCTAAATTCAAAACAAAAAATAAGTTAGTCTACTCTCAGCACAAACATTTCTTGGAAGTATAAGAGAGAACATAGCAGACATAAAAGCTCTCATTGAACTTGTATTTCACACTTTTACCATAAATGAGTTAAGACAGTGCCACACACCGGAAGTC
>NW_007226338.1:0-445 GCF_000164805.1 Carlito syrichta
CTCGGTTCTCTGTTTCATAATGCCTAAAGGAATCTTATTATTCTTTATGAAAAAGGGGCATAATTTAAAATCCTTGGCCTGAATGAATAGTGAGGTGATTGAAACTGGGGGGTGCCATTCTTTCATAGTACCATTCCCCTCTCTCTCCCTCTCTCTCCCTCTCTCTCTTTCTCCCCCTCCCTCCCTCCCTCTCCCTATTCTGCCTTCCTCTTCTCTCTTTCTCCTTCCCTCCAATGCATAGCCAATTCCAACCTACGTATACTTTTAATGTAGGCATTTAATTGAAAATCCAGAATGTAAATTTTATTTTCTTTATAGACGTAGAATTTTTCAGTGGTGTTGCATTTATAAAATGCAGATTGGAAAGGCACTTATTGTATCAAGTATTGTGCTCTTTTTTTTTTTTTTTGAGTTGGAGTCTCACTCTGTAGCACAGACTGGAGTG
>NW_007226339.1:0-571 GCF_000164805.1 Carlito syrichta
ACTGTGTACCTGGTTCACTACTGGGGGAGACAGGGCCATCTGGAAGCCCAAACTGAGTCTGCATACCATCCTACTTACTTAGTAAATCCTCAGTTGTATCCCACAACTCCAAAATTAAAAAAGAATTTTTAATTTTAGTTGATTCCAGTGGATCAATTGTTTCATGGATCATGCCTTTGGTGTTGTATCTGAAAAGTCATCACCATACCTAAGCTAATGTAGGTTTTCCTTTATGTTATTGTCTAGGTGTTTTGTAGTTTTACATTTAGGTTTATGATACATTTTGTGTTAACTTTTGTGATGAGTTTAAGGTCTGTGTCTAGATTCATTTTTTTTGCATGTGGATGTTTAGTTCCAGCACCATCTATTTAAGAGTCTAACTTTTCTTAATTGTATTGTCTTATTTTCTTGGTCAAATATCAATTGAATATATTTTTGTAGCTCTCACTCTGGGTTCTCTATTCTGCTCCATTGATCTGTTTGTCTATTCTTTTGACAGGACCACACTTCATTCATAACTACAGCTTTATTTTTTATTTTTTTATCAATATTTTTTATTATGGTTTTGTGG
>NW_007226340.1:0-579 GCF_000164805.1 Carlito syrichta
TGATACATTTTGTGTTAACTTTTGTGATGCGTTTAAGGTCTGTGTCTAGATTCATTTTTTTTGCATGTGGATGTTTAGTTCCAGCACCATCTATTTAAGAGTCTAACTTTTCTTAATTGTATTGTCTTATTTTCTTGGTCAAATATCAATTGAATATATTTTTGTAGCTCTCACTCTGGGTTCTCTATTCTGCTCCATTGATCTGTTTGTCTATTCTTTTGACAGGACCACACTTCGTTCATAACTACAGCTTTATTTTTTATTTTTTTATCAATATTTTTTATTATGGTTTTGTGGGGTACAGTTAAGGATTAGGTGTACAATTACATTTCATTCAGGCACCCTGTTGATAAGAGGTGTTTCCCCTTCCCCAGACAGATATTTGCTACTGTTAATCCCATCCCCCCCCATAGTTTCCCAGTACCGTCAGTCATTTTCTTATAGTATTACATTGGAAGTTCAAGGTCCATTATATGAGTGAGAACATGTGATACTCGGATCTTTGTTACTGTGAGAGATCACTCAGTATTATAGACTCTAGTTCCATCCAGGTTGCTGCAAAATTCTTTTTTATGGCTG
>NW_007226341.1:0-844 GCF_000164805.1 Carlito syrichta
TAAGGTTTACCGTGTAATCCTTCCCCTTCCATGTCTCTTTTTATTTTGAGAAGGGACAAGAGTTTTGCACTTGCAAAATGTTTACTACATACTTTTAATGGTAACCAGGAATCATGGAATCTACGGACCTAGGAAATTTCTGGGCAGCTGTCTTTTTATATAATGAATATGGAATCCAAATTGACAGGAAAAATCAGGGCATCTTACTGAGAATTAAAAGGAAATCCGGTTCTAGGTGTTCTCATTTTCCAGAATCCACAGGGCTTCTTGATAAGGTTTAATCAACAATCTGGGATTCTGGGTCCTTACATTTTTATAGCTACTTGTTCCGTGGATACGCTAAATCTGTCAATACAGACACTCAGGCTCTTTCTGGTCCACTTAGTTGTAATCAAGGATTTGGCCCTAGAAATCCTTTTGTTTCCTGGGACCATCTACGACCATAATCATATTCCCCAGAATCAAAATGTATATTGGTACAAAATTCCTCAATTCAGGTGACCTCAAAATACAGAAAATTCTTGTGGGTGGACAGGTAGGAATTACAGATTTGGGTTTGGAATATTCCATCTTTTCGGGAGGTCTTGTGAAGGGGAACCAGGAATTTTGGATTCCAGTTCCCAAAGAACATTATGGACGTCTTTCTCTTGATTTCCAAAAAACAGGAATTCTCAGTCACCAGGAACTGTCTCGGCATCCTGCAGAGTGAAGCAGGAAGCTGGTTAATGGAGGTCGTCATATACTGGGAAACTACACGTCATACTGCTAAGGAAGTATAAGGATCTTCCTTTATATGAGTCCTCATCCCAAAAACTACGGGCCGTCTTCCTAAGAGGTAACCAAT
>NW_007226342.1:0-1363 GCF_000164805.1 Carlito syrichta
GGCCTTTCTCTCTTGCTGCTTTTAGGACTTTTTCTTTCATACTTACTTTGTGGAGGCAGATTAATATGTGTCTTATTGATGGTCTTCTCATGTGATACTTGTGGCGGTTCTCTGAGCCTCTTGTGCTTGAATAGTCACCTCTCTAGTGAGATATGGAAAATTTTCTTGGGTGACCTCATGGTATTGTTCCATGGTGTTGTCGGTTTCCATTTCTGCTTCAGGGATACCAATCAGGCAAGATTTGACTTCTTGACATAGTCCCACATCTCTTGGAGGCTTTGCTCTGAAACTTTATTCTATGCTTTTGACAAACTGGGTTAGTTCCATATTTTGGTTTTCAAGCTCTGAGATTATTATTTTTTGCCTGATTGATCTTGTTCCCTATGCCTCTTTTTTTTTTTTTTTCAGTTGGAATCTCACTCTGTTGCCCAGGCTGAAGTGTGAAGTACAGTGGCATGCTCATGGCCACCACAGTCTCCACCTGCTAGGCTCAGGCGATCCTTCTGTCTCAGCCTTCCAAGTGGCTGGAACTATAGGTGCACACCACCATGCCTGGCTAATTTTTAATTTATTGTAGAGATGTGGTCTTGCCAAGTTGCACAGGCTGGTCGTGAACCTGTGGACTCAGGCAATCCTCTCACCTTGGTCTCCCAAAGTGCTGGGATTATAGACATGAGCCATCTCACCTGCCTCCCTATGCTTGTTACTGTGTTTTTAATTTCCAAGATGTACCTGTTCATTTCCATTATTTCAGAATGGGACATGAAATTGGCCAGCTCTGTTTTACTTCCTGTATAACTTCAATGACTTTCACTTCTAGTTTTTTGTGGTTCTCTTCATTCATTTTACCCATCTGATCTCTGATTTCTGTGATGGTGATTTGTGGTAGATCGTTCTTGGAGGGCTTCCATTGTTTGTGCTCTGATAGTTGCTTTTTCAGGTGCTGCCCATTTAAGACTCCCTGTTTTCTATTGATTCTTCCTCATTTGTGCCAAGGTTTCCTTTTCTCTCTCTCATTTCCTTTCCTCTTTAGGTTTATTATTCTGAAATTAGTCAATGACTCTCTGTTCTAGAACGTTTTCTGTCATTCAATATAGGTCATTCACTGAGAAAGGGAGGAGAATTCACTTCTGTTCTGTACTCCATCCTGTGACAGTTCTCTGTGCTGCGGATTTTCTCTCCCTTTGTTAATCCTGTTGAGTTGGTTTTCAGACCCTTTTACAAGCACCTGTGGAGAGTGGGTGGGAGGATGGGCCCCCCATCTACTGTCTGTGGTTTGCAGCCTAGAAGCCTTCCCACTGGTAAAGTCTTTGGGTGTCTTCATGTAGCTCCCTCCCTGTTCAAGTCTGAGCTCAGTACTTAA
>NW_007226343.1:0-2521 GCF_000164805.1 Carlito syrichta
GAGCTATTACACATTAAGCATAACACCTAGAACATAGTAAGCATTCATTAAAGAAAACAGCGACTCTTATCTGTCGCAGTGTGATCAGACCTGGCTGTGGGTTAAAACAAGGTAACAAGAAAAGAGCGAGGGGAGTGTAAAGTAAGAGACCCAGCAGAGTAGAGGCATCCCAAGAACAAAGAGAGAACCTCGACCTGGGAAGCTTGCAAGTGAGCAGTGGCAAAGCCATTGCAGCCTCGGTACTAACAGCACCAGACTCAAGTGAGGATTGGCAGGAAGCTCAGCAGTGAGATAGGTAGATGGGGTGCACATGCCCAGCTGGCGGCCATGCGACGTGGTGAAACATGAACGTGATGTGGTCGGTGAGGCCAGTCTCCAGGTTCAGCCCTTCCCCTGACTCACTGTGTGGCTTTGAGGACGCCTTTGCTCCTCTATAAAGTAAGAACAACAAAATGTGTCTCATAATAACTTCACTGCCTCTCTCACATAATTATTCTGAATCTCCATATCATAACACATTACAAATTAAGACTTCAGGCCAGGCACGGTGGCTCAGCCTGTCATCCCAGCACTTTGGGAGGTTGAGACGAGAGGATTGCCTGAGCCTGGGGGTTTGAGACCAGCCTGGGCAACTTGGTGAGACCTCGTCTCTACAATACATCAAGAAAAATTAGCTGGATAGTTCCAGCTACTTGGAATGCTATGGCGGAAGGATCGCCTAAGCCCAGCAGGTCGAGGCTGAGCGTGCCACTGCACTCCAGCCTGGGTGACAAGACTGAGACTCCAACTCAAAAACAAAAAACCGAAAAACAGACTTCTAATAGCTCCAATACATGCAGGCACTAGGGGGCAGTGTTTCACCTCTCGGCCCTCAACAAAGCCAGAGGGACCAGGTGCAGCCCAGCAGGCACCACCCAGGTGACAGGCCAGCACACGCCCAGCACCCAGCAGGGAGCCCACCAAGGGGCTGCTCGCAATACAGCAGCAGAGAGGGAGAGCTGAGCCAGATAAAAGGCACTCAGTGGTCTCTCTAATCTCTGAATATCAAGCCAGAGAAAAGCAAAAGAGTGACGGAGAACAGAGCTGTGGGAGGCAAATCTGTCACCCTGCGAGTCCTCAAGCTCAGTCCCTCTGACACCAAGTGCTTGCTCCAGACTCACTGTGTGGCTTTGAGGACGCCTCTGCTCCTCTATAAAGTAAGAACAACAAAATGTGTATCATATCTATGAATATACATAGATGTAATGTGAAGATGTCATTCTATCTCCCAAACGAGGGGTAAGCTGGCTTACCAAACTCCACAGTCAGTAAGGAGTCTGGCCTGAGACCAGTCTTCCCATGAGCAGACCCGCCATTTGACTTTTATCCTCTGTCTTATCTCCTCCCTCTCAGTCTTCATAAACAACTGTTTTTTGGCTGAAGGCTGAGAGAGTAGCAGAAAAATACAGCAGTCACTAGCCATGAGTGCCTATTCAAATTTAAGTTAATTTAAATGGAATAAAATTGAATATTTACTTTCTCAGCTGCACCAGTCCACCAGCCACCAGAGTTAATCACTGGACATTCGCAGGTTCTGCTGGGCGGCCCTCGTCTAGACCACCTGAGAGCAGTGAGTGTGCCACCTACAGCATTCAATTGTGTTACAATGAGCTACATGATTTTGTTATTAGAAAAATCAGTGAAGAACAGGAAAGGCATTTCTTACAGAAAGATGAGAACATGCCTATAAAAATAAATGGAAATTTAGAAGAAAATATTTGCAAAATAGATTTAGGGGATAGGTTAAAATTTCATCTGACTAAGAGTGGTGGACAAAGCATAAGAGATCGTTCAAGGTAAAGAAACTAAAACAACAATATGTATGACGTGAGTCTCAACACATCAATCATTTAAAAATGAAAATAAAAACAATGAGATAAATTCAATGAAACCAGCAAGTTACAGAAATTGTTTAATTGGGTAATGACATTTTTGAGAAATAATACATATTTATATGTGTTCATGCATATAAAATGTGAGATGAATTTAGAAGTGGAATTTTTAAAAAACCCAAAGGCTTAAAATATTATACAGATTTCCTTAAATTATTATTATACAGTGTCCATTTGCTTATCAGAGCATACTCGTCAGTACTCCAACTTGAACTTGCTTGAGAAAAGCAGTCAGTTTAATTGGCTCGTGGAATTTATAAATCCAAAATTGGTTTCTCTTCAAGCTCAGTGGATCCAGGGCCGACCTGTGTCATCAGGGCTTTTTCTCTCACCATATCCATTTGTTTCCTGCCGGGTGTGTTGGCATCCCTCCCTCCCACAGCGGTCTTCCTGCTGCAGTCTGGAAGGTGACACCCAAAGCCTCAGTGCCCGGCAGTCCTGCTGAGCGATCTCAGCGGAAAGAGATGCTTCTCTCCAGACTGTCAGATTCATCCTAGGAAGAGTCTGGTCCGCCGACAGGACCTCTTGCCCAACTCCCACCGCCCATTTCCCAGGCAGGCTGCTCTGTCACGCCACGCCCTTCACACTGA
>NW_007226344.1:0-3414 GCF_000164805.1 Carlito syrichta
AGACAACAAACAGTAAACTGGGAACTGGGGGTTGAGATTTCTAACCTAGTCCTTATTAATTATGAGACCTTGAACAACTGATTTCCTCTTTCTTTTTTCTTTCTTTCTTTTTATTTATTTATTTATTTTGAGTCAGGGGTCTCACTCTGTTGCCCAGGCTGGAGTGTAGTGTTATGAACACTGTTCACTGCAGCCACAACTTCCCGGACTTGGGCAACCCTTACAACTCAGCCTCCCAAGTCGCTGGGACTACAGGTGCACACCACCATGCCGGGCGGATTTTTTTTTTTTTTTTAGAGAGACAAGGTCTTGCTATATTGAACTCCTGAGCTTAAGCAACTCTCTGGCCTCGGCCTCCCAAAGTGCTGGGATAACAGGCGTCAGTCACTGCACTCAGTCAGTTTTCTATTTCTGACTGCCCATCCCGCATTTTTCAGCAAAGCAGTGAGATGAGATAATCTTTACAGTATCTAAAGAGTGAGATGTCATTTAGGAAAATTATAACTTCTGAAAATGTTCATGGAACATTGGTTACTTACACAGTATCCCCCACGTAGGGAAATGGCCTGTGGATGGTGTATTAAGAGTGTTTTTGTTTGTGTCTTCTTAATTATCTCTATTTTCTAAACTTTTAAAAGCTGACTAGGAGCCGGGCTCAGTGGCTCAGCCCATAATCTCGCGCCTTGGGAGGCTGAGGTGAGTGGATTGCCTGAGCCCGCGGGTTCGAGACCCGCCTGGGCAGGCGAGACCTCATCTCTATAATAAATCAAAAAATCAACCGGGTGTGGTAGTGCGCGCCTGTAGTTCCAGCTACTTGGAAGGCTGAGGCGGGAGGATCACTGGAGCCCAGCAGGTGGAGGCTGCAGTGACTGGTAGCGGCCACTGCACTCCAGTCTGGGCAACAGAGTGAGACTCCAACTCAAAAAAAAAAAAAAATCAAGAAAAAAAATGCTGACTAGGCATTATTTTTGCAGGAATATAATTTTCTGAAGAATAGGGTAGTTGGTAGAGACTAACACCCCTGACAATATAGAATTAGCAAGAGATAGTCTGCCAGAAAGGAACCTCTTCCCATCTGGACTTGTGGTAGGCTGCATAACGGGTTCTTAAATATGCCCACATCCTAATCCCAGGACCTGTAAATATTGCCCTACGTGACAAAAGGGACTTTGCTGATGTGATTAAGAATCTTGAGAGGGAGAGATTTTTCGAGATGATCTAGGTGGTCCTGATGAAATTTCCAAAGTCCCATAAGAGAGACCCAGAAGAAGTCGGAATTAGAGGGGAAATGATGTATGGGTAAAAGCAGATACTGGAGTGATGTCCTTCAAAAATGGAGGAAGGGCTGCAAGCCAAGGAGCACCAGTGGCCACTGGAAGCCGAAAACGGCAAGGGGCAGATTCTCCTCAGAGCCTCACAGGGACCCTTGACTTCAGCTCAGCAAAGCCGATTTTGGACTTGTGTTCTCTAGAACAGTTAGAAGAATGAATTTGTGTTATTTTAAGCCTCTGTTAGTTTGTGGCCATGTGTTACGACAGTAATAGAAAGCCAATATACAACTCTAGAAAAGTAAGCGAAAGGAAGCTGTGTTATTTTATAAGTTCGGTAAAGGGAAGAAAGCTGAGCTCTTCAACTGTACTTGTAAACAGAATGAAAATGAAGTGAATATCAGCAGCATTCCTTTTTGTAGTGAAGTGATCTTCACAATATTCTCGTTTTTCTCTCATTTTTAGCTACAGACTCAGCCTTCACTCATTCGCTATTTCCTATTCTCCCCAGACACACACAGATGCCTAGAGGAAACTCAGCAGTGAGATAGGTAGCTGGGGTGCACATGCCCAAAGTGGGCCAAAAGAAGCCAGATAACTCTAGGTTAGATACAAGGAGGAATCTGCTGTCCAAGAGGGTAAAAATAAAGCTGCATTTCCAAAGGTGACTGTGCAAAAGTCCTTTGAAGAGTGTTCTGGAGGAAAACACCAGCCACCATTTGACTGGAGTTTCATTACATTTGCTGAAAAGCACAATGACGATAACTTCTGTGGTCCTTGGACTCACTGTGCAGGAGTAGGAGGCTACAAGCATGAGACTTCAGTCTGTGAGGGCTGGGGATAGGGATGCCCGTTGTTTGAGCAGACGCATTTCCAGCACGGGCATGGAATTCAGGGACACAGATGGAGCTTGGGAGTTGGGCTGGTGGTTTCCACCCACGTAGATAGAAGCGTCAGCTCCGAGCGGTCATACCATCTACCAGGATGGGGAGGACTTGAGCGTGGTTTGCAGGGGCATCTAGAGCTTTCTCAGAGGTCAGAGTCTGTCCATGGATCAAGACTGAGCAGTGTAGTGTGAGCCCGAGAGACGAGTCATATAAAGATCAAGCATATGGACTTTGGAGTCAGAGAGCCCTGAACTTGAAATGCAATTCTACCACTTAAGCAAGGTAGCATCCGAGGGCTTCAGCTTCTTCACCAGTAAATAATAAGCCATCGTCTCATTAGGTTCTCATGAGGATTCCATGAGCTATTACACATTAAGCATAACACCTAGAACATAGTAAGCATTCATTAAAGAAAACAGCGACTCTTATCTGTCGCAGTGTGATCAGACCTGGCTGTGGGTTAAAACAAGGTAACAAGAAAAGAGCGAGGGGAGTGTAAAGTAAGAGACCCAGCAGAGTAGAGGCATCCCAAGAACAAAGAGAGAACCTCGACCTGGGAAGCTTGCAAGTGAGCAGTGGCAAAGCCATTGCAGCCTCGGTACTAAAAGCACCAGACTCAAGTGAGGATTGGCAGGAAGCTCAGCAGTGAGATAGGTAGATGGGGTGCACATGCCCAGCTGGCGGCCATGCGACGTGGTGAAACATGAACGTGATGCGGTCGGTGAGGCCAGTCTCCAGGTTCAGCCCTTCCCCTGACTCACTGTGTGGCTTTGAGGACGCCTTTGCTCCTCTATAAAGTAAGAACAACAAAATGTGTCTCATAATAACTTCACTGCCTCTCTCACATAATTATTCTGAATCTCCATATCATAACACATTACAAATTAAGACTTCAGGCCAGGCACGGTGGCTCAGCCTGTCATCCCAGCACTTTGGGAGGCTGAGACGAGAGGATTGCCTGAGCCTGGGGGTTTGAGACCAGCCTGGGCAACTTGGTGAGACCTCGTCTCTACAATACATCAAGAAAAATTAGCTGGATAGTTCCAGCTACTTGGAATGCTATGGCGGAAGGATCGCCTAAGCCCAGCAGGTTGAGGCTGAGCGTGCCACTGCACTCCAGCCTGGGTGACAAGACTGAGACTCCAACTCAAAAACAAAAAACCGAAAAACAGACTTCTAATAGCTCCAATACATGCAGGCACTAGGGGGCAGTGTTTCACCTCTCGGCCCTCAACAAAGCCAGAGGGACCAGGTGCAGC
>NW_007226345.1:0-695 GCF_000164805.1 Carlito syrichta
AAACTAAAACAACAATATGTATGACGTGAGTCTCAACACATCAATCATTTAAAAATGAAAATAAAAACAATGAGATAAATTCAATGAAACCAGCAAGTTACAGAAATTGTTTAATTGGGTAATGACATTTTTGAGAAATGATACATATTTATATGTGTTCATGCATATAAAATGTGAGATGAATTTAGAAATGGAATTTTTAAAAAACCCAAAGACTTAAAATATTATACAGATTTCCTTAAATTATTATTATACAGTGTCCATTTGCTTATCAGAGCATACTCGTCAGTACTCCAACCTGAACTTGCTTGAGAAAAGCAGTCAATTTAATTGGCTCGTGGAATTTATAAATCCAAAATTGGTTTCTCTTCAAGCTCAGTGGATCCAGGGCCGACCTGTGTCATCAGGGCTTTTTCTCTCACCATATCCATTTGTTTCCTGCCGGGTGTGTTGGCATCCCTCCCTCCCACAGCGGTCTTCCTGCTGCAGTCTGGAAGGTGACACCCAAAGCCTCAGTGCCCGGCAGTCCTGCTGAGCGATCTCAGCGGAAAGAGATGCTTCTCTCCAGACTGTCAGATTCATCCTAGGAAGAGTCTGGTCCGCCGACAGGACCTCTTGCCCAACCTCCCACCGCCCCATTTCCCAGGCAGGGCTGCTCTGTCACGCCACGCCCTTCACACTGAAGTCTAAATCGG
>NW_007226346.1:0-501 GCF_000164805.1 Carlito syrichta
TTTAATTGGCTCGTGGAATTTATAAATCCAAAATTGGTTTCTCTTCAAGCTCAGTGGATCCAGGGCCGACCTGTGTCATCAGGGCTTTTTCTCTCACCATATCCATTTGTTTCCTGCCGGGTGTGTTGGCATCCCTCCCTCCCACAGCGGTCTTCCTGCTGCAGTCTGGAAGGTGACACCCAAAGCCTCAGTGCCCGGCAGTCCTGCTGAGCGATCTCAGCGGAAAGAGATGCTTCTCTCCAGACTGTCAGATTCATCCTAGGAAGAGTCTGGTCCACCGACAGGACCTCTTGCCCAACCTCCCACCGCCCCATTTCCCACGCAGGGCTGCTCTGTCACGCCACGCCCTTCACACTGAAGTCTAAATCGGGGAAGGCTTGAGTCCCTGGAGTGTGCTGCTGGGCGCCCCGTTCCCAAGGACGGGACATCGTGAAAGGTCAGCTTTGTTTCATGTGGTACCTGGTGTTCAGAGGAAAGCCGATGAAGGGACAGCACTCATCC
>NW_007226347.1:0-506 GCF_000164805.1 Carlito syrichta
GTCTTCCTGTTGCAGTCTGGAAGGTGACACCCAAAGCCTCAGTGCCCGGCAGTCCTGCTGAGCGATCTCAGCGGAAAGAGATGCTTCTCTCCAGACTGTCAGATTCATCCTAGGAACAGAGTCTGGTCCACCGACAGGACCTCTTGCCCAACCTCCCACCGCCCCATTTCCCACGCAGGGCTGCTCTGTCACGCCACGCCCTTCACACTGAAGTCTAAATCGGGGAAGGCTTGAGTCCCTGGAGTGTGCTGCTGGGCGCCCCGTTCCCAAGGACGGGACATCGTGAAAGGTCAGCTTTGTTTCATGTGGTACCTGGTGTTCAGAGGAAAGCCGATGAAGGGACAGCACTCATCCATGTCCATATATCAACCAGAGTGAAAAGAAAACTCCACACCAACCCTCCTCCTCGTGACTTCCTGTGCTGGGGCTGGGCATGGTGGAGGGGGGTTGACACCACACCCTAGACCCTCAGATGAGATCAATACACTTCTGCAAGATCCCTTGGG
>NW_007226348.1:0-6520 GCF_000164805.1 Carlito syrichta
CCATATCATAACACATTACAAATTAAGACTTCAGGCCAGGCACGGTGGCTCAGCCTGTCATCCCAGCACTTTGGGAGGCTGAGACGAGAGGATTGCCTGAGCCTGGGGGTTTGAGACCAGCCTGGGCAACTTGGTGAGACCTCGTCTCTACAATACATCAAGAAAAATTAGCTGGATAGTTCCAGCTACTTGGAATGCTATGGCGGAAGGATCGCCTAAGCCCAGCAGGTCGAGGCTGAGCGTGCCACTGCACTCCAGCCTGGGTGACAAGACTGAGACTCCAACTCAAAAACAAAAAACCGAAAAACAGACTTCTAATAGCTCCAATACATGCAGGCACTAGGGGGCAGTGTTTCACCTCTCGGCCCTCAACAAAGCCAGAGGGACCAGGTGCAGCCCAGCAGGCACCACCCAGGTGACAGGCCAGCACACGCCCAGCACCCAGCAGGGAGCCCACCAAGGGGCTGCTCGCAATACAGCAGCAGAGAGGGAGAGCTGAGCCAGATAAAAGGCACTCAGTGGTCTCTCTAATCTCTGAATATCAAGCCAGAGAAAAGCAAAAGAGTGACGGAGAGCAGAGCTGTGGGAGGCAAATCTGTCACCCTGCGAGTCCTCAAGCTCAGTCCCTCTGACACCAAGTGCTTGCTCCAGACTCACTGTGTGGCTTTGAGGACGCCTCTGCTCCTCTATAAAGTAAGAACAACAAAATGTGTATCATATCTATGAATATACATAGATGTAATGTGAAGATGTCATTCTATCTCCCAAACGAGGGGTAAGCTGGCTTACCAAACTCCACAGTCAGTAAGAGTCTGGCCTGAGACCAGTCTTCCCATGAGCAGACCCGCCATTTGACTTTTATCTCTGTCTTATCTCTCCCTCTCAGTCTTCATAAACAACTGTTTTTTGGCTGAAGGCTGAGAGAGTAGCAGAAAAATACAGCAGTCACTAGCCATGAGTGCCTATTCAAATTTAAGTTAATTTAAATGGAATAAAATTGAATATTTACTTTCTCAGCTGCACCAGTCCACCAGCCACCAGAGTTAATCACTGGACATTCGCAGGTTCTGCTGGGCGGCCCTCGTCTAGACCACCTGAGAGCAGTGAGTGTGCCACCTACAGCATTCAATTGTGTTACAATGAGCTACATGATTTTGTTATTAGAAAAATCAGTGAAGAACAGGAAAGGCATTTCTTACAGAAAGATGAGAACATGCCTATAAAAATAAATGGAAATTTAGAAGAAAATATTTGCAAAATAGATTTAGGGGATAGGTTAAAATTTCATCTGACTAAGAGTGGTGGACAAAGCATAAGAGATCGTTCAAGGTAAAGAAACTAAAACAACAATATGTATGACGTGAGTCTCAACACATCAATCATTTAAAAATGAAAATAAAAACAATGAGATAAATTCAATGAAACCAGCAAGTTACAGAAATTGTTTAATTGGGTAATGACATTTTTGAGAAATAATACATATTTATATGTGTTCATGCATATAAAATGTGAGATGAATTTAGAAGTGGAATTTTTAAAAAACCCAAAGGCTTAAAATATTATACAGATTTCCTTAAATTATTATTATACAGTGTCCATTTGCTTATCAGAGCATACTCGTCAGTACTCCAACTTGAACTTGCTTGAGAAAAGCAGTCAGTTTAATTGGCTCGTGGAATTTATAAATCCAAAATTGGTTTCTCTTCAAGCTCAGTGGATCCAGGGCCGACCTGTGTCATCAGGGCTTTTTCTCTCACCATATCCATTTGTTTCCTGCCGGGTGTGTTGGCATCCCTCCCTCCCACAGCGGTCTTCCTGCTGCAGTCTGGAAGGTGACACCCAAAGCCTCAGTGCCCGGCAGTCCTGCTGAGCGATCTCAGCGGAAAGAGATGCTTCTCTCCAGACTGTCAGATTCATCCTAGGAAGAGTCTGGTCCGCCGACAGGACCTCTTGCCCAACTCCCACCGCCCATTTCCCAGGCAGGCTGCTCTGTCACGCCACGCCCTTCACACTGAAGTCTAAATCGGGGAAGGCTTGAGTCCCTGGAGTGTGCTGCTGGGCGCCCCGTTCCCAAGGACGGGACATCGTGAAAGGTCAGCTTTGTTTCATGTGGTACCTGGTGTTCAGAGGAAAGCCGATGAAGGGACAGCACTCATCCGTGTCCATATATCACCCAGAGTGAAAAGAAAACTCCACACCAACCCTCCTCCTCGTGACTTCCTGTGCTGGGGCTGGGCATGGTGGGGGGGGTTGACACCACACCCTAGACCCTCAGATGAGATCAATACACTTCTGCAAGATTCCTTGGGTCTTTCTTTGGAGGAAACAAGAGTGTCACCACACACACTCCAGGAAAACCTGTCATCGCCTCGCTGGACACATGACAGAGCCCAGTCCACCTCTTTTTTTTTGTTTTTTGAGTTGGGGTCTCACTCCGTCACCCAGGCTGGAGGGCAGTGGCACGCTCATGGCCACCCCAGCGTCAACCTGTTAGGCTCTGGCAATCGTCCCGCCTCAGCCTTTCATGTAGCCAGAGCTACAGGCGTGCACTACCACGCCCGGCTAATTTTTTGATATTATTGTAGAGACAAGGTCTCACCAATTTTCCCAGGCTGGTCTTGAATCCCTGGGCTCAAGAAACTCTCGCCTCGACCTCCCCTCCAAAGTGCTGGGATTACAGGCTTGAGCCACCGCTGCCAGCCCCAGCCCACCTTTAATACAGCTGGCCTCTGCTGCAGCAGCCACTTCTGGGCCTGAGCACTTTTTAAAGAACTGAAGATTAGAAATAAGGCACAAGGACTGACTTGCGTTTTGCAGCATCTCATCTTTTCCGATTCTCAATTCTGGTTGGTTCCTGGGCTTCAGGGTTTGCCCTTGAGAAGCTGTGAATGAAACTAGGCCATGGGCTCAAGGAGGCCGTGGGCACTGACAGGCCAACAGGAGGCAACTGGTGCGCACCGGCCCTCCGGCACCCCCCGCCACACCCCACGCAGTTCGTCCTGACCTAAGCATTCAGCCTGGTGCCCCCAGGTCACCCACAGAGCTGTCAGGCAGGCACAGGTGCCCTCATGAACTTCTTTGTAATTAAATGATATCTTTCCTTTGGTCTTCTTTGCATGCTGTGCAAAGAAACTTCTGAGGCACTTCCTAAGAATACAGATTTCTGCATCTCCTCTCAGACCTTACAGTACAAAAAGCTTGGGACAGAAGCCTGAGAATCTGTATTTCACTCCCCCTCAGTGATTTTGATGTCAGGGTCAAGACCACTGTAAGTGCACCCTTGCTCAGCTCCTGTTTACACACAGGCATGATCAACAGAAATGAAACCTCAGAGCAACTCCAAACCAATTCTCTCCCACGAATGCTGCCGATTTGTCTGTTTTCCACACAGGGTCATTTTCACTCTCTAAGCTTTCTGAGGATCCCAAAGAACTTCTGTTCATGTGGATTCTATTGCTGCTTATCATATTCGCAATTAAAATGGGGAAACTTTAACACATGTAATAAACCCTTTGCGTGCGGACATCATTTGATGAAAAATAACTATATTTTCCAGAATCAAAATCATAGTGAGAAGAGTGGCACTGCTTTTTATTCTTGTAAATCTCTTTAATGTATGGTTTAAGAGGAGAAAGCTGGGTTCTCATACCTGCGTTTACATTTCATCCGTTGCTGTATCACACATCAAGTGGTCTCTGGAGAATCCCACGATTCACTCGTGAGTGAACAAGAGCAGGAAAGGCAGACAGTGGCTTACTATGATTAGGAAAACCTTACAGAGACCCTCTTGAAAGTTCCCTGGTGCCCCCCAGTGATCCCCAGTGTCCACACTTTGAGAACCACTGTTCTAGTCCTCCATCATACCACATTTTCCTCATCTTCACATATCTGATCATTTCTCTAATTTCAGTATTTGTATATTTTGATGCTTCTTTATTGTTGTGGATTCCTGTTTCCCTTATTGTGTATGTATGTGTGAAAATCTCAGCTTTAAGAACAGAAATCTACTCAAGCTAGTTCAACAAAGGGAGGTTTATGGTAAAGACACAAGAGAATCTCACAGAGGTGGGGGCACCCAAGTACTCACTGTGCCTTCTCTAGGCTTGCCCCCCACACTGTCCACCAGTGTCCTTTGAGGTTTTCACTGCCCAAGCATGGCTGCGGTTTATCAGGAGTTCATCTCCAATGCATCATCCTGGCATTCTGTGACCAACATTTCTCATCCAACATTTTGGAATCAAGACTTCTCACCACCAAGTCTTGTGTCTTGATTCCAAAATGTTGGATGAGAAGGTTTTCTTGGCCTGGATTGAAGAAGTTTCTGGGAGGGATCGTGAAGCTCTTCTGGTGTTTTATTTACATCCATAGAGACAGAGCCTGCATCAGGGATCAAGGAAGAAAAATAATATTGCAACATTGGTTCTCAACCCTGGTTGTCCATCCCTGGCCTAGTCAGAGACTCGCCAAGTCAGGGTTATGGGTGCCTCGGGCTGTGTGGTTTCTCCAATAACAGGCTATGGGTGGTACAGAGGCAGTGGGCATATCTAGCACAGCCAGCCAGCACTTTTCAGTAGAGACAGAATAAGTATGTATGCAACTTAAAAATTGTAATAATTGCATTAAAAATGTAAAATAAACAATGAAATTATGTTATTAGCATAGTTTAACTTAACATACCCAAAATGTTATTATTTCAGCATGTAGTCAACATGAAAAGCACTAATGAAATATTTTATTATTCTGTACTAAAGTCTTCAAAACTGGTATGTGTTTTATACTTACAGTACATCTTAATTGGCACACTAGATTTTCATCAGAAGCAATTGACCTGTATTTAAAGTTCATATAATTTATATCTAAAAAAGTAGATTAATGGACCTGATTTGTCCCAAACATGCATACCAGTTTTTCAATAGTGAAATCAAGAATCAGTTTTTAAACTGAAATTAGTTGTTAATAAGTTAAACTAAGTTAAACACTTAGTTCTCCAGGTGCCTTAGCCACATTTTAGGGGTTCCTAGTTACACAGGACTCAGGGCTGCACTGTGGACACAACAGGTCTGGACCGAGGGCTAGAGTCTGGGCTCTTCCACTTTTGAAGCCTCTCCCCATCACCAGCAGAGCACCTTCTAGTACAGACACTCATTAAATATAGTTGATGGAAACTGTCCAAGTTAGAACTGCTCAAATTTAATTGTTGATAGGCCCTTAGAAGTTGCATGTAATTGTTTCTCTTTAACAAATTGCATCATTTTAAATGTGTTCAAGAGGCTTGTTAGTTAAAGGAATCCTATAATGTTTTAACTCAATCATCAAATAAATCACCTTTCAGTCATTTGCTTAAAAACAAAAAAGATTTGCTTAGATCACATTTATTTTAAGCAAGTCATGGATATGCAGAAAACCAATTGAAGGCTTTTCAACAAATAAGAAACCTGAGAAGCCATAAGTCACCCTCCTTTCACCCTCATGAAGCTGAAGTGAGTTTTGCAGAACTCATTTCTGGGAACTGAGAACAAAATCTATTTTAGGTGACGGCAGTTTGAAATAGCCAAGGGATGTCTGGGTGAGATCTGTGGCATGCAGTCTGAAATAAGGGTCTGAAGCTCAGGAGACAAGTATAATCCAAAAACAAAGACTCAGAATCCCTTCCTTCATAAGCAATTGTCCTCCTCCCTTAAAAGCAAACTCTGAATCCAAAGTCCTCAAAAGTAAACTCGCCAGAGTAAAAAGCCCCAAGAAGAAATCACCTTACAGATCTGAAAACCAAAATAACATTATAAAAATTGACTGTAATTCTGAGCCTCTCAGTAACCCTCGTATTGTCCACATCATCCTCCTTTGTGTCCCCTCTGGGCACAAAGAAAAAGAGTGTCACGTTCTTGTGGTTCGTGCCATACCCTTCTCCAATTTTCTACTTTCTTTTTTTTTTTCATTAATCAGTAATTTTTATTATGGTTTTGTGGGGTACAGTTAAGGGTTAGGTGTACAATTACGTTTCATTCAGGCACCCTATTGGTAAGAGGTGTTTTCCCATCTCCCGACAGATATTTGCTACTGTTAATCCCATCTCCCTCCCCCCCATAGCTTCCCAGTACCGTCAGTCATTTGCTTATAGTATTGCATTGGATGTTCAAGGTCCATTATATGTGTGAGAACATGTGATATTCGGATTTTTGTTTTTGTGAGAGGTCACTCAGTATTATAGACTCTAGTTCCATCCAGGTTGCAGCGAAATTCTGATTTTGTTCTTTTTTATGGCTGAATAGTATTCCATCGTGTATATGTACCACATTTTTTTAATCCAGTCCTCTTTTGATGGGCAGCATGGTTGTTTCCAGGTTCTTGCTATTGTGAACAACGCTGTGATAAACATACGTGTGCAGGTATCTTTTTTATAGAGTGATTTGTGTTCTTCAGGGTATATTCCCAGTAGGGGGATTGCAGGGTCATATGGAGGTCAATTATTAGAGCTTTAGATCGCCACACTGCTTTCCACAGAGGTTGCACTAGTTACACT
>NW_007226349.1:0-11731 GCF_000164805.1 Carlito syrichta
GCTGGTGGGATGCAAACTCGTACAAACTCTCTGGAAAACAGTCTGGAGATTTCTGAAAGAACTAGAAATTGACCTTCCATATGACCCAGCAATTCCCCTATTGGGAATATAGCCGGAGGAACTCAAATTAATCTACGAAAAACATACCTGCACACATATGTTTGTTGCAGCTCTATTCTCAACAGCAAAAACATGGGATCAACCGTGTTGCCCATCGAAGCTGGACTGGATAAAAAAATATGGTACATATACACAAGGAAATATTATGCAGCCATAAAGAAGGACAAATATATGGACTTTGCAGCAAATTGTATGGACTTGGAGTCTATCATACTCATTTATCACAGAAACAAAGAACTGCGTTCCATATGTTCTCACTCATAAGGTGACCTTGAACAATTATAATGCTATAAGAAAGTGACTGGCAGTAGTGGAAAACTGTCAGGGGAAGGGGAGTAGGACTGGCAGTTGAGGGAAACTGCTAGTGGAGGGAGGGGCATACCTCATCAACAAGGGTACCTGCATGATCAATGTTTGTATACGTAACCCTGAATTGTACCCCACATTTTTATAATAAATAAATAAATTAAAAATAATAATAAATAAATAAATAAATAAATAAAAAGGAATATTTGTTTCTGACATTCAGTTTCTCCATCTATCATGGGAATAATTATAACTACTTTGCATATCTTACAAAGGAGTTGATGGCTAGAAGAAAAATATGTTGGATAGAATATGTTGGTTTACACA
Organism: Carlito syrichta; assembly: GCF_000164805.1. Lineage (NCBI taxonomy): Eukaryota > Metazoa > Chordata > Mammalia > Primates > Tarsiidae > Carlito > Carlito syrichta. The sequence continues at coordinate 754 of NW_007226349.1, forward strand.
AACACACACCTCCTAACAGAGTGGAAATCAGGATTAAGGGACAAGTTTTCCTCCCCTCTACAGTTTTTTATTAGGCAGAGTAGATGCTCACTGGTACTTTCAGGGGTTATTATCAGAAGTGCTAACTGGTTAACACATAACACAGTTTATTATAGCATTACAGGGGAAAATGCTAAAATGTATTATTTTTATTTCTTTTTCCTCAGCCCCCACAACTATTGAGAAGCATTTAACCTCTAAGTCATTAAGGAATTTTTTTTCTTTAGAGATGACAATGTCCTTAGGGCAAGGGTAAATCCTGGTGTGCAGCAAATGAAGTTGGAAACACATTGGCTTAGTGATTGGATGTGACTGAATGATTTAGAAAATAATTGGCTTATATTTAATTTTCTTCTATCAGTTGGGTCATTTCTTCTAAAATGGAATTGCTGGGAAGCACATCAAGGAATTGACCATTTTCAGGGATATCTGGAGGTCCAGGTTTAAAATCAGGAACAGAGCCTGCTGCAGATGCTAGGAAGCACTGTTACTGTCATCTAGTATCAGAAATAGTCTGGTGCAAGCATTACATCTATAATCCTGGCTTCTAATTCTTTCTACCACCCTGGAGTCATATGCAGAAATATAAAATCCTAAGAGGGAATGTGTAGTTGGCTGAGAGTAGCTCTTATGTCTGCTGCTGTGTGTATGGAGGGGAAGCAATATCTAGACACTTGAGTTTCTGTAGGAAAAGCTAGTCCTCCTGAATTCTCCTCTGTATTATTGTTATACTGCTGCATAATTCGTCACTACACATTTGACAGCTTAAAACAGCATCCATTTCTGAACTCCTACTTCCACAGGTCTGAAGTCTCCTAAGTCTGACCTAACTGGGTTTTCAACGTAGTCTTTCATTGCCAAAATCAAGCTGTGGCCAGAGTGGAGTCTTACCTGGAGGCTCTGAGGGAAAATTTGCTTCCAAGCTCATCATAGGAATGATGCATTCACTTATTCACTTCTTTCAGGTCTCCCAGCATTTTAAAGTATTTTCAGGTAGATCTTATAGAGACTGTTTTTCTTACAAATTTTATTGAAGTATAATATCATGGAGAAATATATACGATGACAGCTTGATGAGAGTGCACAAACTGAAACTAGATTTTGAAAGTGAACCCCACCACACCCCAGAAGCTCTCTGTGTGTCCCCCCTACCGTCCCACCCCAGAAGGAAACCCTATTCCAACCCTTCTCACAGAGATCAGTGTGTTGTTTTGTTTGTTTTGTTTTGGTTTTGCCTCAAACAGAAGGAGGTGGACAGTGTGTGCCCTTTTCCTGGCTTCATTCATTCAACATATTTGTGAGATTATCATTGCTGTATAGGTTTGACTCAGTTTAATTTACCAAAATGATTTTTTTTCTAGTATGAATGAGCCTTTGGACAGTTCCTGGTTTTTATTACTGGAAGTATTGTTTCTTTATATAGCTTTAGAAACTAATTCCTACAAAGTTTGTGTTTAAGGGCTGTGGCTTGTTAGTTGTGTGTACAGAAAGGTATTGAGTCTTCATATTACTGATGTTCTCTCTCATCCCCCAAATATGGGAACATGTTTTTGTTTCACTTTTTGTTCCCCTCCCCTTAGGTTTATGTGGAACCATCTGAAATAAGAATAATTTTGCTTTCTCTCTTTGTTATATATTTTGTTTCAAGAGAGTGGCAAATGATGTCACAGGTACTGCAATATTGACACTAGTGAAATGTTAGGAAATTTGCAAATGTGCCCTCAGAGAATTTCACCAGTGTGAACACACATGCCATCGAAACCCAACTTGACCTTCCCATTGGAGTGTCTGTTGAGGAAGCACCATGGGCCAATGCAGGGTGGAAACTTGTAGGCACCAGCCTTCCTTGTCTTGATGGAAGGAAAGATGTGCTCATGGACCTCTGGGTTGCCATGAAAATCTTTCTGTTCCGGGCTTCTCTGCAGACTCTTTTCAGAGGAACCAAACCAGGCAGGGCCAGAGCTTTCCCCAACCTACTCCTGCAGGGAAGCCCAGTGGTGGACACATTTTCCTTTGCTCTGCCCAACTGGAGCTCAGCCCTATCCCAGTTCCTCTTTTCCCTCCATGGAAAAAAAACGAAGCCACACTCCAAACACCTGGAGAGCCCTATATTGTCCCAAATCAGGCCCTGTCTGGACTCTGCCTCTCACCTGCTCCTCAAGGGGCTTCGGCTTCCCTTCTTATCATCCCATGGGACTCAGGGTCTCTGGGGGAAGAGCCAAGAGGGTCATCTACTCACCATGTTGGGGAAGGATTTTCTTAAAATTAGCTCCTGGTGGTCTTGGAGCCTCTGAAGCCTGGGCCATCCTGCTGTGTGGAATCCCAACAAGCCTTCAGCACCAAGACATCAAAATCTTCCAGGATGTGGAGCTGTCAGTCAAGAGAGTTGGAGAGTGGCAGGGACCCCTGGACTCAGTAGGCTCCCGCCCTTCCACCAGGAGCATTCCATATGAGCTAGGCCTCGGTGGAGGGCACGATTGTCCCCTGGAGCCTGGCTGAATGAACTGCCCCTCAGCATTTTGGGCAAAGGTTCAAGCAGTCCAGGCTTGTATTGAGGCTGTGATGGAGGGCCATGGCAGTGAAGGCTGGTGAGGTAAGTGGTATGAGATCTGACAGGTATTTGGTCCTCTCCTAGATGTGGGGTCAGGCCAGGGGACATGCAATGGGAAGACAGTCTCCACTGACTGTCCTATGGCCATGGCAGAAAGGCGACTATGAGGAGTCAGCTGGCAGAAAGAAGGACCAGAGAGAAGGTTGAGTCACCTGCACAAGGTCAGGGCTGGAAGGTCATGGATTCATGACTCAGAGGGTGGTCATGAGGAGGCTGTCATTCCCTTGGCCAGTAGTGAAGAGAGACATCTGACTTGGGGAGTGGGGATCCCTGTGCTGCCACCACAGCCTCCACAGTAACAACCAAAGCCTCCACAACTGGAGTCATAGTCTCCAGAATAGCCACAGCCTTCAGAACGGCCACAGCAGCCCATGGTCCTGGTGGGTGAAGGGCAAAGTAGGTAGAAGAGCAGGTGGTGAGGGATGTGTCTGAGTGTGGAGCCCCTTGTGCTACAGCCCACACAGCTGGATCCACAACTTCACAGCTGGAACCACCGCCAGACAGATGCAGCCATAGCCCTCTCAGCTGGGACCAAAGTTCTTCACAGCTGGAGTAATGGATTCCACAGCTAACACCAAGTCCCCCACAGCTGGAGCCACAGCCCCCCACAGCGGAAGCCACAGTCACCAGAGCTGGAGCCATGGCAGGAACAACTGGAGCCACAATCCCTCAACTGGAGTGATGATCTCCAAATCTTGAACCACAACTGGAGTCGCAGCCTCCACAGTTGGAACCGCAGACTCCAAAACAGCTGTGGCAGCCCATGAATCTCGTGGGTGGAGGGTGGAATAGGCAGAGGAGCAGGTGGAGAGGGATTTGTCTGCGTGTGGCACCCTTTGTGCCAGGGACTTGATATTCCTGTCATGGATCAAGTTAAATATGCGGTGACTCCATGGGTCCTGTCTCTTACTGCAGTGTCACAGTGAGTGAGTGTGAGAGTGTGTTGTGCTCTCCTCGTCCCCAGCTCCCCTTCCTTCCACAACTCCTTTCTCCTGGTCTCTATTTGGCCTCTTCCCAAAGTTTGAGTCATTCTTCAAATAAACTATCGGAACGTTGAATCTGTTCTGCAGTGAGTGCGTTGGCTCATGTTGAAAACGGAGCCGGCCCTACGTTCCTAGGATGACTGTCACATAGTCATAGTGTGCACATGTGTATGTGTGGTACACATGTGTGTGCACGCATGGGCACATCTCTGTCTCTGTGTGGGGTGTGGTAGTGGACCTAGAATAGTCAGAGCCATTCTAGAAAAGAGACAAGTGAGGGTTCAACGTGCCTGACTTCAAGAACGACTCTAAGGGTTGAGACACCCAGGCGGTGTGGTGCTGGCAATAGGACAGACTCTTAGGTCAACAGGACAGATGGAGGATCTTAGAATACATCCTCACATACATATCTAATTGGTTTTGAAGAGTGTGATGTACATTTCACAGAGAAAGGACTATCTTAGCCAAAAATGATAGCACTAGAAGTACCAAACACACATGTGTGAAAACTTTAATCCATCCATGTCATCATAGACAAAAGTTTATTCAAGATTTATTATAAAACAGAACATAAGTGGTAAAGCTGTTCCAACTTGTGTAAGGAAAACGTGTGCTCTGTGAGAAGAGCACTCTCTCCTACAGAATGCAGGACATCCTGACAGCAGACAAAGGCTGCAGGGTGTCTTCTTTCCCCTTTCTCCCCCACCCCACCCTTTCTTTTAGGGAATCCAGGAGTCTAGACTCCTGATTTTGAATTTTCTGCTCTTTTTTCTCATTTTCAAGAAGTGGGTTACAAGTTAGTATTGCGTATAAGAATAGTTTTGGCACGGGTGAAGTTTTGGGCTTCCCACCGGACCTCACTTCACCTGGATTAGGATCAGGCACCCTTATTGATGTTATGTGCCCCCCCCCATACACCCCCATTTCCTGGCAGTGTTCTGCTCCCACCAAGGCCCAGGAGCTGACTCCTGAGCTCCTGGGCCAACTTGTTTCTACCCACAAATGGGGGGTAAGATGCAGGTACCACCCTGAAGGGAGGGTATCTCTGACCTTGCCTCTGGGTGGTGGTGAGGCTGGGCAGGGTCTGGTGTAGGAGCCCCACTGAGGTGGCAAGACTGGTCCTGCCCCATGGTCTTAGGGGTATCTAGGGCATACGTGGAGAATAACCAGACCCAGCAGCTCTGTTCTATGTGGTACTGTGGAAGCCACAGCCCCCCCACGCCCAGGAAGGTGTAGAGTTTTGTCATGGAGTTCCATTCTAGGAAACTCCAAACCACTCAGGTTCTGCCCTGAGCCCCTGAGGTTCCCAATGAATAGGCTGATGCCCTAGACTCTCCAGAAGGCACGTGGTACCACTGGGCCTCAATCTCAGGAAAGCCCAGTCAGGAAATCATGAGCAAGGACCAAGCTCTGGTTGTGAGGTAGGCCATCACGGTGGGCTGTTGGGACTTGACTTGTTGACTAGGGAAGACCAACCCATCCATGCTGTGGGCGGTCATGGTGATCTCCCAGTATGAGTTGACTCCAAGGGACAGGGAGTCTGCACACACCACAAAAACATGCACAACATCCAGAGTGGATCTTTCCTTCTTACTGAGAGGAAGTCCCCTCCCCAATGAAGTTATTTCTTTGATAATCCCCTTTCTCCTTGCTAGAGAGTAAAGCTCAACTGCTCCTGCATAGTGACATGGTGGGATGGGGTAGATCATGGGGTCCTGTTTGCCACTTCTCTTCTGTCACTGTCACATGTTTCCACACCCTGGCTTGGGTCCCAGAAACCCATCTCATACTGATGTTTCTACAGGTACCCATATTCCCAGGATTCAAGCCTTACTTTATGACCAAAAGAGCAGTAAGACCAGGCTTTTAAAAGTGATTTCCTACATCTTAATACCACTGGAATGACTCTGCAAATATTTAGCCAGATACTTTTTAACAACTTTTGGAAGAGGTAACATTTTCACTCTGTTTCATATAAACCAAACACCACTTGGCTCGCATGGCCTGTGGGTCTCCAGTGGTCAAGCATGTCACAACATTAGGGGTCCTTCACCATTGCCGGCTCCTTGGTTATCAGTCATGTTTAGATATTTGGGAGTCTGTCTGAAAACTGTCTCTGTCCTGAAAACTGTATTCTGACAACCAGCCAGGGATGGGGAAAAGATAAAGACATGTATTACAGAAAATCAAAGTTAAGAATGAGGCTGACTTTTTGATGGAAAGATGCAAGTCATATGACAGATGAGATAAGTTTTTAAAGTACTTAAAGAAGAGTATCATCAACCAAGAATTCATACTCCTTAAATATTTTCACATCAAAATATTATCCAGTAAAAATGCCAACTAAAGCGATTTTCAAATCGACAAAAGATGAAAGAAGTCATCACCAGGAGAAATGCAGGTATAGAAAGGGAAACAGAAGTTCATTCAAAAGGAGAATAATGACACGAAAGAGAAATCCAGGTGGACTCAGGAGAAGGAGATCGCTGCACTTGTGGACCCTCCACAGAGTGCTTTATTGACGTGGAGCACGCCGACATTCCTGATTTGTTCCACATGAGGGTGCAAGCATCCAGCCTTCCACTACAAATGATAATAGGCACCAAAGAACAACTACAGGCATTTTGTCCCTGCCGTTTTTCAACTTGAGGAAATCCCTTTGTATTTTCAGTTTCCGGGAAGTTTTCCTATGATGGTGGGAATTGGGTTAAAAGTTTTTCTGAGTCCACAGAAGTGATAATACGTTTTTTCTTTGAATGTTTTCCAGAGTGAATGACATTGGGCCACAGAGTGTGAACCAGCCTGGATCTCCTGGGATGAATGACAGGCTTCATGTTGGGCAGGTATGCGTTTGTGGGGTTCAGGCTCAGCAGCTGGGGCATACAGGGAAGCACCAATCCTGGAGATTCCAGGGAAGATTCCAGTCCTCAGGAAGTTGCTTTCCCCAGAACTCACGTCCCTGCCCAGAGTCACATTTCTGCCCATATCCCAGGAGCAGCAGCCCAGTCTTGGCTGACACAGACTCAGGGGAGGCTCTTTGAGGTAAAGATCGCCCAGCTGCCCCAGATAAAAGCCCTAGATTGCCCTGCTCCTGGCCCCAGTCTGAAAAGGTCAAGTCCTCCAAACCTGCTGTTCCCACAGATAGCTTTTGGGCTCACATTGAGGCTGTGGTACATATATCTTATGGAAGGCCAGCATCTGCTCATAGCCATGGCATATGCAAGCATGAAGATCCACAGAGGTAAGTTCCTGGGTGCCTATGGGGACCGAGAAACAGAAACAAAAAATGGAGGAAAGACTCTGACTTGCAAGAAAAGCTCACCCTGTCCACAGAACTCTCTGCTTCGACCTGGAAGGAAGCTAGGCCAGGCCAGGCCGGGCCTAAGGGCTGCCCAGGTTTCCGTGAGCACTCGCAGACACCAAGCCTACTCCCAAAGAGAGAAGGAAAATGGGGACACTTCCCTGCCCATGCCCCCTAGTAGTGGTGCTGTGCACCGCTGTCACAAAGGGTGGCCAGAGAAGGGCCTGGCACCACCCAGTCGGAGGAGCCCAAGAGGGAACTATGTACAAACCCCAACCCTACCAGGAGACTCTCCTAGCCTGATGCCACCCTTTCCCTAGAGCACCTCCAGAAGCTGTCCCTGATCCACCTGTGTGACTTTCTTCAAGACGAACTCCCCCAGGACTGGACCCTTGAAGAGGACGCTGTGATCAGGCAGCTCCAGGTGTCCCTGAGGCACCTGAGGTGTCGGCGCTGGGACCTGCCATCCCCAGGTGAGCCCTGGAACCATTTCCCTCCACAGTCACCATCTCGGGCTGTAATGAGTTGGGGTGTTCTGACACCCTCCCCAGTCCTTCTTTCTGGCTATGCACCTTTCTCCTCTTCTTCTCTATTCTACAAGCTTCTGCATACAGCCCACCTGGCCCCAGAGCAGGTGACCACCTCAAGTTATGGGACGAGCCTCAGAAACTGGGCGAGGATGTGAATAGGACCCTGGCCAACCCCTCCAAGCCTCTTTCCCACTTCTCAAGCCACTGTACTTGGAAGTTCCTGAAGGGCAATGGAGGAAAAGGGTTCTCAGATTCAGCTGGACCCTGACTGGAAGCACCCACAGTCCAGAGCACCTCTCCACAGCATGAGGATGATATATGATTGAAACTAGGGAATAATGACACTCTGGTTCACAGATCCAGAAAGGATCTGAGGCGAGGGCGTAGGTGCGATCCCCCAGCTCAGAGGCGGGTTCAAAGAATATAGCTGAGCAAGATGTAGCCCAATCCTGGCGTGGAGTAATGACCCCTGTGGGAGAGGGACCCAGTGCCTGGGGGCTCTCACTCACTTAAAGGAAGCACCCAGGGGAGGTGGCAGTGAAACAGGACAATTGGTCAAGCCTCATCTGCCAGTGTTCTGATCCAGGCCTATAGGCAGGCCACACAGCCCTGGGATGAGGGCACGAGGCGAAAAGCCTCCAGCCAGACTCAACCCTGGGAAATGTCTTGCAAACAGCCAGAGTTTGCTAAAAGTGCTGAAGTCTGGGACTGTATATACCCTTTGCTCTGGGATCAGTTGCTTTGGAAGGCTCTTTTGTGTTAGACAAGTGGGTTACACAGGGACATGGAGGACTCCAGAGACTCAGATCTGTGTGGCCCAGCAGGGGTCACATGGACTTGGTGGAGATGCCAACCATGTCTGCTTTTTGTTCAGCCACACCTCAGTACATGTCCTTAGGACCCAGGTGTCTGTGACTTCCCAGGTATAGAGACAGTCTCCGAGGGGGGTGGGATGGCCCTCCCTGACCAACCAGGGTCATCTGCCCCAACAGCCCAAGGGGATGGCCCTCAGTAGAAAAAAGAGCCTATTCCTGTTACACCTTTGCCTGGCTGGGATTTCCTGAGGCCAAGGTCCATCGGCATGGCAGGCTTTTGCCATTTGCAAGGCAGAAGGCTGCTCTTTGGGGACCCCTGGAGCTTAGAACACACCCCCAGAGAGTTTGGAGTTTCCTCCCTTGACCCCATGCCCTCACTCCCCACAGAAATGGACACCCTGAGACTGTGGTGTTTTTCTTGCTGCCTCAGGAAGAGCTACTTTGACCTCGAGCCTCCCACATCTTCCGTCAACACCCTCCAGACCATTGCAAAGGCACAACCCAACCACTCCAGCAGGCCCTCCACAACAGACCACACCCAGTCTCTTCATCTCCCAGGGGCAGATCTAGAGTCACCAGCGATGTTTAGCAGCACCTGCATTACATCCAGCTTGGCAGGCGGTGACAAGCTCGTCTTGGAAGATGCCAGGACAACCCCTGACAGGCCACTCTCCAGCCCTCGACTTCTCCTGAGACTTGGCAAATCAAATTCTATGTGGGAGCTGGACAACTGGAGGCTCCAAGAGAGAAGTGTACCATGCCCACAGCCTAGGCCCAGCAGCAGCATGCCCTGCATCCTTTCTTGCAAGCAATGGGGTGCTTTCTCTCTTCAAGGTCCAAGACCAAGTCCAGAGGGGCCCAGTCAAGTCTCCAGCTGGACCCAAGCAGCCACCAGGAAGTTCCCAGTCTCAGAAAGCCACCTGACACCTCAGCCAGAATAGGGCATGAGCAGGTGGACCAGTCACTCACTTCTTCTCAGTCGTGGGATCACCTGTTCATACTGGCTGCGTAGGAGTCTATGATCAAATGGGAGGTTTGCGAATACTTCTGGCAACCTGGGCCTCATCTTTTCCTTCTGCCCAAGAGGCTCTGAAGTGCTGCACAATCTGCAATTGGAAAACATTCACTGAATCCAACTTTGTTCTTGTATCTTGATCCTGCTGCTTCTCCTTACACATATATTTCTCAAACCTAAAGCCCAGCTCATATCCTCCCTTTCTAGCTCCTGCAAATTGTAGTTCTTACTTCTTACATTTGAATATGTGATCCACTTTGAATACATGTTTGTACATGGAAATGTTTGATAGAAATGTTTTCAACATGTGAAGCCAATCGTTCTAGTACCATTTTTTGCTAAGACTGTCCTCTCTTCAATAATTCTCTCGGCACCTTGTGAAAATCAATTGAGCATGCATTCCCCACCTATAGGGACTCTCTGTTCTATCCTGCTGATCTATTTGTCCAGCCTGTTACCAGCACCATACTGTCTGGGTGGCTAAACTTTTACAGTGTCTTGAAATCGGGATTGGAGGCCATCTCATGTGGCTCTTTTCTAGAATGATTCTGACTATTCAATATTCACTACGAGAGACGGGGCAAGATGGTGACGGCATAGGTGAACTGCCTGCCTTTTGGAACTTTGGAGCTCTGGAACTCCGGGTCCACCCTGGCTGAGGCACACAGCGTGAGACCCCAAGCCAGAGGACCCAGACAAGCGGAGAAAAACAGACCTGCTTAAACTGCCTTGCCATTCTCCAGGCAGAGACTTCCATTGCCCCACCCACCTAGCAACAAACTACCTCAGCTCCTAAGGCAACAGTGTGAAACAGGAGACAAAGCCCCACCCCTATGCTGCAACAAAAAACAAAAGGGAGAGGCTGGAATCGGAGATCACAGAAGTGACTCTAGTCTGATCGCTTATTTTGACCTATGATTTCATCATTGAAACTGTTGGTCTAGATTACGTTTGGTGTTTACCTTCTGACTTATACTGTTTCTTGATTTTTTTGGCCTGTCTCTGTTTAGCTATCAGTATTCTTTAGGGAATCTTTCTTACCTGTCTTTTTTCACTTCTTCCCAGCCCTGTGTCTCTCTCTCACCTGATAGTTGGTATGTATATCTGTTTTCCCTCTTGCACTTCTCCCTTTCGCTTATTTTGACTTATGATTTTATCATTGTAACTGTTAGTTTAGATCACGTCTGTTGTTGACCTTCTGACCTACACTGTCTCTCGATTTTATTGACCTGTGTCTGTGTAGCTATCAGTACTCCTTAGGCAATCTTTCTTACGTGTCTTTCTTCACTTCTTCCCGATCCTGTGACTGTTTTTCACCTGATAGCTGGTATGTATATCTGTTATCCCTCTCGCACTTCTCTCTTTCGCTCATTTTGACTTATGATTTTATCATTGTAACTGTTGGTTTAGATCACGTTTGTTGTTTACCTTCTGACTTACACTGTTTCTCAATTTTATTGCCCTGTCTCTGTGTTGCTTCAGTACTCTTTAGTACTATGTAGCTATCAGTACTCTTTCTTACGTGTCTTTCTTCACCTCTTCCCAGCCCTGTGTCTCGTTCTCACCTGATAGATGGTATGTATATCTGTTTTCCCTCTCGCGCTTCTCTCTTTCTAACTCCCTATTGACCCCCCCTTCCTCCATTATTTTCCTCTTCTATATGCCCCCTTTTTTAATCTAGGGA
>NW_007226350.1:0-498 GCF_000164805.1 Carlito syrichta
CAAACCCCAACCCTCCCAGGAGACTCTCCTAGCCTGATGCCACCCTTTCCCTAGAGCACCTCCAGAAGCTGTCCCTGATCCACCTGTGTGACTTTCTTCAAGACGAACTCCCCCAGGACTGGACCCTTGAAGAGGACGCTGTGATCAGGCAGCTCCAGGTGTCCCTGAGGCACCTGAGGTGTCGGCGCTGGGACCTGCCATCCCCAGGTGAGCCCTGGAACCATTTCCCTCCACAGTCACCATCTCGGGCTGTAATGAGTTGGGGTGTTCTGACACCCTCCCCAGTCCTTCTTTCTGGCTATGCACCTTTCTCCTCTTCTCCTTCTCTATTCTACAAGCTTCTGCATACAGCCCACCTGGCCCCAGAGCAGGTGACCACCTCAAGTTATGGGACGAGCCTCAGAAACTGGGCGAGGATGTGAATAGGACCCTGGCCAACCCCTCCAAGCCTCTTTCCCACTTCTCAAGCCACTGTACTTGGAAGTTCCTGAAGGGCAA
>NW_007226351.1:0-1283 GCF_000164805.1 Carlito syrichta
CCTGTCTCTTTTTTCTTTCATTTTTCTTGATCTCTGTTCCACACTTACTCTTTTCCTTTATTATATAATCTAAACTAAGGGCAACTTTTGATCAAAGTGCATGCGTTTAAGAACCATTTGTTCATCATTGACATCTTTCTTACACATTTGCAATGGTTTTAATATTTCACACTTATCATTGCACTTGCTTCTCACTTTCCAGTGTATAAGTTGTGACATTATTACTATTTATTTATTACCATTTTACCTTTATTAGTACATTGTTTTTGTTTCTATGTGATATGAGTTGTATGACACATTTACTGACTTATCCAAGACTACTACGCTAGTAGTTGATACCTCAAGAAGTTAGGATCACAGTTACCAAGAAAAATATCAATAAGACCAAAAATTTCTCTTAATTAAGCTAAGTGGCAAGAACATACAGCTATCTCTCAGTCGATGGAAAATTGCACTTTAAAATGCTGAAAATCTATCACTGGCTATTGTAGCCTATTCCAATGACAGAGCTACCCAGTTAGCACTCAGGATCATAAACTGGGCTATAGAGAATAAGCTGACCCTGAGCAAGAGATCAGCAACATATTCGTAGTTCAAGTAAGCATAAAAGAAGCTATTAGCAATGATTTTAGCATCTGGTTAGTTGTATAAAATGACTAGACTTGATGCAATAAAAAATCAAATTTAATGTATCAAATTCATTTTAGCATAAAGATCATATATATCAGTGATTCATATGTCATTTTAATTGCAAAATGGTACAGTCATAAAAACATTGACTATTATCATATTTATAACATTGAGAGTCTTCTCTTTCAGTTAATTCCACTCCATAGAGGTAATTATTGTTATCAATTCATAGTTATTCTAGATATCTTCTGTTAATATCTAAATACATATACATATGTGATTTATTAAACCTACTAATGTGCAAACTTGCTTTTTTCACTTAACATATTATGAGTATTTTTATATACACATATGTTTTTATTTATCTCTTTCACCTTAATTACATTTTCCCAGTAATTCATTTAATTAATATGCTATTGATTGGGCCGGGCTCAGTGGCTCAATCTGTAATCCCAGCAATTTGGGTGGTCAAGGCGAGTGGATTGTCTGAATCCACGGGTTCGAGACCAGCCCGGGCGACTTGGCCAGACCTTGTCTCTCCAATAAATAAATAAATAATTAGCTGGGTGTGGTAGCACTCACCTGTAGTTCCAGCTACTTGGAAGGTTGAGGTGGAAGGATAGCCGGAGCCCAGCAGTTCGATGCTGGGGTGG
>NW_007226352.1:0-1766 GCF_000164805.1 Carlito syrichta
CATTATTACTATTTATTTATTACCATTTTACCTTTATTAGTACATTGTTTTTGTTTCTATGTGATATGAGTTGTATGACACATTTACTGACTTATCCAAGACTACTACGCTAGTAGTTGATACCTCAAGAAGTTAGGATCACAGTTACCAAGAAAAATATCAATAAGACCAAAAATTTCTCTTAATTAAGCTAAGTGGCAAGAACATACAGCTATCTCTCAGTCGATGGAAAATTGCACTTTAAAATGCTGAAAATCTATCACTGGCTATTGTAGCCTATTCCAATGACAGAGCTACCCAGTTAGCACTCAGGATCATAAACTGGGCTATAGAGAATAAGCTGACCCTGAGCAAGAGATCAGCAACATATTCGTAGTTCAAGTAAGCATAAAAGAAGCTATTAGCAATGATTTTAGCATCTGGTTAGTTGTATAAAATGACTAGACTTGATGCAATAAAAAATCAAATTTAATGTATCAAATTCATTTTAGCATAAAGATCATATATATCAGTGATTCATATGTCATTTTAATTGCAAAATGGTACAGTCATAAAAACATTGACTATTATCATATTTATAACATTGAGAGTCTTCTCTTTCAGTTAATTCCACTCCATAGAGGTAATTATTGTTATCAATTCATAGTTATTCTAGATATCTTCTGTTAATATCTAAATACATATACATATGTGATTTATTAAACCTACTAATGTGCAAACTTGCTTTTTTCACTTAACATATTATGAGTATTTTTATATACACATATGTTTTTATTTATCTCTTTCACCTTAATTACATTTTCCCAGTAATTCATTTAATTAATATGCTATTGATTGGGCCGGGCTCAGTGGCTCAATCTGTAATCCCAGCAATTTGGGTGGTCAAGGCGAGTGGATTGTCTGAATCCACGGGTTCGAGACCAGCCCGGGCGACTTGGCCAGACCTTGTCTCTCCAATAAATAAATAAATAATTAGCTGGGTGTGGTAGCACTCACCTGTAGTTCCAGCTACTTGGAAGGTTGAGGTGGAAGGATAGCCGGAGCCCAGCAGTTCGATGCTGGGGTGGTGGTGAGCTTGCTATTGCACTGCAGCCTGGGTGACAGAATGAGACTCCAATTACATATATGCTATTGATTAAAAATGTATGTTGCCTAGCTTTTGTTGCTATTACAAAAAATTGCATAGAATATTCTTGTGCAACAAATTATTTTATTTTGTATATTTACCTGAGGAATAAATTAAGATAAGTGGAACTTCTGGTGTAAGGGTAATGTTTTATATATGTCTATGACTCCTTGAAATGCCATTTTGAGTTTAATCTGTGAAAATGATACCCACAGAAAATGGTATTTTTATAATAGAGTTAATGTCTTTACCACTACAGCTCAAACTTGCACCAAAATTGGTTGAGTTCTGTTTTCTCCTGGAGGTACCAGGTTCCATATACCTAGCAATTTTGATTCTCCTCTGTGATGTTAACAGAAAAACAGTGTGTCCAACTAAGCCATGTATAAATTTTAAAGCTTCAACATAAGGAACTATCCAAGAAGACAAATGATCTGCAGATGTGATTGCTGGAGTCTTTTTTTCCCCCTCTCTTGCTAGAAAAAGTTCTAGAGTCTTGAATCTTTGCCTGTTTGTGAATTAGTTGAAAGACTTGGTACCCATTTAATCTTTTTCACTGCTTTATTACTATGAATGGTGGAATTTTTTCTAAAAGGTCATTTTACTCATTGTAAGCATTGCTTTGATTTCCCCTTTCAGA
>NW_007226353.1:0-715 GCF_000164805.1 Carlito syrichta
TAATGGTAATCAATGCATTTTTAGCAAAAGAAGTGGTATTCTTGAAAAAAAGTATATTTAGGAATGATTACTTAAAAGGAAGGTAGATTGACATGATATTACTCGTCCAATTTACTTCCAAAATCCCATAATTCAATTAAAATTCGGCCAACTTGTTTTACAAATGAATTGTAAACCTATTAGGGCAGTGACATTTGATAAAAGAGAAAAAAAATTGCCATCTAAAAACAAATGGATTGAATTCTTTAGAGAAAAAAATGATTTAGCTCATACCTATGAAATGAACTCGCTTCTTTTTTACTTTTCCAGAAAGGAGAGATGCTACCCATTTATTAAACATTAGAAACATTTTTGTAACCAATTTTAATTTCTTAAAACAGCATTTGATATTTTATGTTAGTTATATAAATTATGTAATCCAAACTTTCATTGAAAATTAGAATTGTAGCTTGTCAATTGGAAAAAATGGTGCAGAAAAATTGGGATTGTATGCCAAGAAGGGTATAGTTTTTTAAAAATTTCTTTTTAATGCTTTCCTAAAATCAACAGTCTCACATTAATCAGAAAGAGGTTTTGCTATCATATGTATTTAGCTTCACAACTTTTCACAATAACTGTCAATAAAATATGAAATTCTCCCTACAGAATCTGTGACATTACCTTAAGAAACTTCTCTTTTTCTTATTCATTATTTTATGCAAGAAATTTTTAATGG
>NW_007226354.1:0-1039 GCF_000164805.1 Carlito syrichta
TTCATTATGCAGATACCTTGTTGATAAGGTGTGCCCCCCTCTGACAGTTTCCCACTACTGCCAATCCTGCACCCACTCCTGGCAGTTTCTAAATACTGCCAATCCCTTTCTTACAGTATTATGATAATAGTTCAAGGTCCACTTATGAATGAGAACATGTGGTACTCAGTTCTTTGTTTCTGTGATAGATTACTCAGTATTATGGACTCTAAGTCCATGCAAGTTGCCACAAAGTTCATAATTATGTCCTTTTTTATGGTTGCATAATATTCCATCATGTATTTGTACTACATTATTTTTTATCCAGTCCTCTTTCAGTGAGCAGCATAGTTGGTTTCATGTTTTTGCTATTGTAAATGATGCTGCAATAAATATACGTGTGCAGGTACTTTTTTCATAGAGTGATTTGAGTTTCTCTGGGTATATGCCTAGTAAGGGGATTGTGGGATATGGAAGGTCGATTTTTAGATCTTTTAGGTATCACCAAAACTTCAAACTACTAGAACCTTAGAAAACATAGGAGACACCCTTATGAAAATTGGAGCTGGCAACCAATTCCTGATCATAACCCCAAATGTCCATGCCATAAGAGGTAAGATAGACAAGTGGGACCTCATCAAACTGATAAACTTTTCTGCAAAGTCAAAGAAACCATAAAGAGAGCAGAGAGACAGCCCACAGTCTGAAAAAATATTTGCCAACTACATATCTGACAAAGGCCTAACATCTAAGATCTACAAGGAATTCAAACGTGCCAAAAAGAAAAAACCAGACAGCCCCAGGACAAAGTGGGCAAACGATATGAAAAGACACTTCTCAAAAGAAGACATGTGTGCAGCCAACAGATACATTAAAAAATGCTCAACCTTACTAGTCATTAGAGAAATGCAAATTAAAACCACACTGAGATATCACCTAACTGGTCAGGATGGCCATCATCAGTAACTCAAAAAACAACAGATACTGGAGAGGAGGTGGGGAAAAGGGAACACTTCTATGCTGTTGGTGGGAGTGTAAACTAGTACAACCTCTGTGGAAA
>NW_007226355.1:0-499 GCF_000164805.1 Carlito syrichta
CACACACACACACACACACACACACACACACCTACACACACTGTTCTGCAGCCTGTCCCCTGCCCACTGCTTCCTTCATTACTGCCCTGTCCCTGGAAATATACTTAGGAAGAAGGGGCGGAATGGTAACAGGGGAGGAAAATCAATCAGGACCAGAAAGCCTAAGCAGAGCAGACATCTCAAGGCTCGCGGTTAGCGCCTCTCCCATCCGCGTTCCCGACTGACCACCTCGATTTTCCATCCCGGAGAAGATGAAATGAGAAGCGCCCTACCCCGGGCTCTCGGCGCACCTCCCCTGCCAGCCTTGCCCCTGCGCGGCCCAGAGCCCGAGCCCTGGCCCTGCCTGCTCCTGCCAGTGTGGGAGCCCTGGCCCGGTCTGCTCCGCCCAGCGACTCTCTCCGGCGCGTCCCACGGCGTCGACTTCTGGCTCTGGGTGGGACGACCTGGCCCACGCACGCGGCGGGTCCTCCTGAAGACTGGTGCTTTCTCTCGACCACAC
>NW_007226356.1:0-718 GCF_000164805.1 Carlito syrichta
AATTCCTGTATCATCATTTACAGTCTGAGAGGACTGCTAATGATAAATTAATGGGTATTGTGTAAATCTGTAGATAGTCTTGAGGGGAGGACACGTTAACAATGTTGATTCTTCCAGTCCATGAGGATGGAATATTTTTCCATTTCTTTGTGTCATCTTTGATTTCTTTGAGCAGTGTTTTGTAGTTTTCATTGTAAAAGTCTTTCATGTCTCTGGTTAGGAAGATGCATAGGTATCTGATTTTTTTTTTCTGGCTATTGTAAATTAGTTTGTGCTTTTTATTTTGGTTTCTGTTTGTTTGTTGTTGGTGTATAGGATTGCAGCTGTCTTTTTCACATTGATTTTAAACCCTGAGACTTTGCCAAAGTCCTTTATCAGTGCAAGAAGGTTTTTGACAGATTCTCTTGGGTTTTCATGGTATAGAATCATGTCATCTTCAAGGAAGGGTACTTGACTTCCTGTTTTCCTATTTGGGTAACCCCTAATCTCCTACTCTTGTCTGATTGCTCTAGCTAAGACTTTCAAAACTATGCTGAAAAGGAGTGGTGAGAGTGGGCATCCTTGTCTTGTTCTGGTTTTCAGGAGAAATGGTTTCAATTTCTGTCTGTTTAGCAGTATGCTGGCTGTGGGTTTCTCATAGATGGCTCTTAATATTGAGGTATGTTCCTAGATGTTCAAAGGTTTTTATCAAGAAAGGATGCTGGATTTTATCAAAAGG
>NW_007226357.1:0-1317 GCF_000164805.1 Carlito syrichta
GGGGTGGGGGTGGGCACACCATCAATAAGGATACCTGATCTCAAACCAGACAAATTGGGACCAAATGGAGTCCCATACTTTACATGTACAGTGACCATTTGTATACCTAATCCTGAACTGTACCCCACATATTTAAAATAAAATTAAAATTAAAAAACAACATTTAAGCCCTGTCTTCTGTCTGTTTGCAATCTTATACAGGGCTGAGAAGATACACAACTAGTTGTTATGAGAAATGACAAATGAGTATATACAGGGTACATAGCTCTATGTGTCCGAAAATGATTGACTGAATTAATAAAATTAGTAAGTGACTTATTGAACTTTGGTTTTGTCCTAGGCTCTAGGTAAAATAAGCCTAAAATAGGCAAAATAGCAAGGGATTTCTCTCCTGTGTGCAGTCAGTAGTTTAACTTGTAATTGCTGGCAGTTGATTTTATTTTATTTCCAAACCAACTTAAATTCATTCTCTTTCAGAATGCAATTATATTTGTCCTTAAAGCCTTGTCCTCACATATTACATGGCCTGTGCTGAATTAATTCAGCCGTGTTAATAATGCCCGGTGGATTTCTCTATCCATGAACTGCCTGTTTGCATAATACTAGTTCATGCATACCTTGAAGTTTCTCCGTGAACATATCTAAACTTTTCCACCATATTTTATTTTCATGAGGGCAGGGATGGAATCTTCATTATAACCTCATTTTATACAGACTGAATACTTATGTTTGCTATCGATCCAGCTAATTCATGGAACTTTGCACTAGTGCCTTATATTTCCTTAGGAAAAGTATTTGTTTCTTAATCTGAAAAGTAGAGGTTTGGGATACAAATTCTGTAAGAAAATGAGCATCTTGAGGGAATATTTTACTCACAATCCCTAATAATAAAAGCCAGTCACTGTCTCAATGGCATTTGTCATTCACATGTTGATGAAAACTCAGACTCAAGTTCTATTGAGAGGGACTTGCCAAGACCACAGCAGCATTTGCACTGTTTTTGCATCAGAAATACAGGATAGATACAAAATAGTTCTTGTTACAAAGAATTCATAAGTGACACACACACAGCTTTCACTTCCCCAGAGGTCTTCCCAAGATAGTAAAATTAAGTTAGAAATACTCAGAATAAAACGAAATAGGGGATAGTGAGCAAAGTAAGTGTTTCCTTCAGGGAGAAGATTCCACTTGTCTTTAACAATGGACTGGGGGGAAAAAATCTTCTTAAGAAAGTCCTGAACTAGATAGTGGAAATTATTGTCCAAGCAGTCTTGCCACACACAAGCCTGAGTATAGAAACTTGTTCATACATTTCCC
>NW_007226358.1:0-670 GCF_000164805.1 Carlito syrichta
AAGATACACAACTAGTTGTTATGAGAAATGACAAATGAGTATATACAGGGTACATAGCTCTATGTGTCCGAAAATGATTGACTGAATTAATAAAATTAGTAAGTGACTTATTGAACTTTGGTTTTGTCCTAGGCTCTAGGTAAAATAAGCCTAAAATAGGCAAAATAGCAAGGGATTTCTCTCCTGTGTGCAGTCAGTAGTTTAACTTGTAATTGCTGGCAGTTGATTTTATTTTATTTCCAAACCAACTTAAATTCATTCTCTTTCAGAATGCAATTATATTTGTCCTTAAAGTCTTGTCCTCACATATTACATGGCCTGTGCTGAATTAATTCAGCCGTGTTAATAATGCCCGGTGGATTTCTCTATCCATGAACTGCCTGTTTGCATAATACTAGTTCATGCATACCTTGAAGTTTCTCCGTGAACATATCTAAACTTTTCCACCATATTTTATTTTCATGAGGGCAGGGATGGAATCTTCATTATAACCTCATTTTATACAGACTGAATACTTATGTTTGCTATCGATCCAGCTAATTCATGGAAACTTTGCACTAGTGCCTTATATTTCCTTAGGAAAGTATTTGTTTCTTATTCTGAAAATAGAGGTTTGGGGATACAAATTTCTGTAAGAACATGAGCATCTTGAGGGAATATTTTACTCACA
>NW_007226359.1:0-2047 GCF_000164805.1 Carlito syrichta
CTTGTCCTCACATATTACATGGCCTGTGCTGAATTAATTCAGCCGTGTTAATAATGCCCGGTGGATTTCTCTATCCATGAACTGCCTGTTTGCATAATACTAGTTCATGCATACCTTGAAGTTTCTCCGTGAACATATCTAAACTTTTCCACCATATTTTATTTTCATGAGGGCAGGGATGGAATCTTCATTATAACCTCATTTTATACAGACTGAATACTTATGTTTGCTATCGATCCAGCTAATTCATGGAACTTTGCACTAGTGCCTTATATTTCCTTAGGAAAAGTATTTGTTTCTTAATCTGAAAAGTAGAGGTTTGGGATACAAATTCTGTAAGAAAATGAGCATCTTGAGGGAATATTTTACTCACAATCCCTAATAATAAAAGCCAGTCACTGTCTCAATGGCATTTGTCATTCACATGTTGATGAAAACTCAGACTCAAGTTCTATTGAGAGGGACTTGCCAAGACCACAGCAGCATTTGCACTGTTTTTGCATCAGAAATACAGGATAGATACAAAATAGTTCTTGTTACAAAGAATTCATAAGTGACACACACACAGCTTTCACTTCCCCAGAGGTCTTCCCAAGATAGTAAAATTAAGTTAGAAATACTCAGAATAAAACGAAATAGGGGATAGTGAGCAAAGTAAGTGTTTCCTTCAGGGAGAAGATTCCACTTGTCTTTAACAATGGACTGGGGGGAAAAAATCTTCTTAAGAAAGTCCTGAACTAGATAGTGGAAATTATTGTCCAAGCAGTCTTGCCACACACAAGCCTGAGTATAGAAACTTGTTCATACATTTCCCAAATGCCCTCTGAAGAAGGGGGAGCTCATGAGGAAGTAGTGTCAAATCATTTAAATGCTATTGCTTTACCAGTTCACCTGAAAACTAGAATATATGTTTTTACCTTAAGGGAAAAGGTAATTAAAAACCTAACAAAATCATCTTAATATTTCTTAATACTCTTAATATCTTAATACTCACGCACATCAACCATAAGTTGTTTTCAAACTAGTTCAGATGACAGAATACTAGGAAGTACATTTTGGTTAACAATAACAAAAAAGTATTGATTTGTTGAACCTATAATAGCTACCATGATGTTTACCTGCATGAAATTACCTACTAACTTACATAAAAATGCTGGCAAGCAAGCACAATCAGATGACAAAGGTTTTAGAAAAAAATGGGCTAGTTTTGTTAAATTAAGAACAATTTATTCATTACTATACTTTTGTTTCTTTTCCACATTGAGAACATACCAGTGGCATTTGATTTTAGCCCATTGTGTTTTTGTGTTCTAAGGAATTATGCATAGATCAGGTAACCTGAGATGCCATGCTTTTCTTAGTGTGCAATTCACTTTGTAAAAGAGACAATCCAAGAAGGGGACCCAAGTCAAGTTATTTTAACTCTTAAATTAATAAAAGCATGACTGTGGTTTGGTAGCTATCAAATTTTGGAAAATTCTCAGTCATTATTATTTCAAATATTTCTTCTGCTCTGTTCTCTCTTTTCTTCTGGTATTCTAATACTCATATTCCACAACTTTTTGAAATTTTCCTCCAGCTCTTAATTGTTCTACTCTGTTTTTGTCACTTTTATTGCTTTCATTTCAGAATGGAAAATTGCAATTGACCAATTTTCAACCCCTCCTTTTTTTTTCCCTCAGCTATGTTCAAATTCACTGATATTTTCCACAGCTGAGCCCATCAAAGGCATTCTTCATGTCTGTTAGTGTTTTAGATTTCCAGCATTTTCTTTTCATTATTTCTTACAGTTTCCATCTATGTTTACATTACTAATCTGTTCCATCATGGTATCTACCTTTTTCATTGGAGTCCTTAACATTAATTATAGGTATTTTAAATCCTCTGTCTAGGCCGTGCGAGTGACTCAAGCCTGTAATCCCAGCACTTTGGGAAATTGAGGCAAGAGGATTGCCTGAGCTCAGAGGTTCAAGATCAGCCCAGGCAAATTGGTGAGACTTTATCTCTACAATAAATCAAAAAATAAGTAGGGTGTGGTGCCACACGC
>NW_007226360.1:0-4023 GCF_000164805.1 Carlito syrichta
TTGTCCAAGCAGTCTTGCCACACACAAGCCTGAGTATAGAAACTTGTTCATACATTTCCCCAAATGCCCTCTGAAGAAGGGGGAGCTCATGAGGAAGTAGTGTCAAATCATTTAAATGCTATTGCTTTACCAGTTCACCTGAAAACTAGAATATATGTTTTTACCTTAAGGGAAAAGGTAATTAAAAACCTAACAAAATCATCTTAATATTTCTTAATACTCTTAATATCTTAATACTCACGCACATCAACCATAAGTTGTTTTCAAACTAGTTCAGATGACAGAATACTAGGAAGTACATTTTGGTTAACAATAACAAAAAAGTATTGATTTGTTGAACCTATAATAGCTACCATGATGTTTACCTGCATGAAATTACCTACTAACTTACATAAAAATGCTGGCAAGCAAGCACAATCAGATGACAAAGGTTTTAGAAAAAAATGGGCTAGTTTTGTTAAATTAAGAACAATTTATTCATTACTATACTTTTGTTTCTTTTCCACATTGAGAACATACCAGTGGCATTTGATTTTAGCCCATTGTGTTTTTGTGTTCTAAGGAATTATGCATAGATCAGGTAACCTGAGATGCCATGCTTTTCTTAGTGTGCAATTCACTTTGTAAAAGAGACAATCCAAGAAGGGGACCCAAGTCAAGTTATTTTAACTCTTAAATTAATAAAAGCATGACTGTGGTTTGGTAGCTATCAAATTTTGGAAAATTCTCAGTCATTATTATTTCAAATATTTCTTCTGCTCTGTTCTCTCTTTTCTTCTGGTATTCTAATACTCATATTCCACAACTTTTTGAAATTTTCCTCCAGCTCTTAATTGTTCTACTCTGTTTTTGTCACTTTTATTGCTTTCATTTCAGAATGGAAAATTGCAATTGACCAATTTTCAACCCCTCCTTTTTTTTTCCCTCAGCTATGTTCAAATTCACTGATATTTTCCACAGCTGAGCCCATCAAAGGCATTCTTCATGTCTGTTAGTGTTTTAGATTTCCAGCATTTTCTTTTCATTATTTCTTACAGTTTCCATCTATGTTTACATTACTAATCTGTTCCATCATGGTATCTACCTTTTTCATTGGAGTCCTTAACATTAATTATAGGTATTTTAAATCCTCTGTCTAGGCCGTGCGAGTGACTCAAGCCTGTAATCCCAGCACTTTGGGAAATTGAGGCAAGAGGATTGCCTGAGCTCAGAGGTTCAAGATCAGCCCAGGCAAATTGGTGAGACTTTATCTCTACAATAAATCAAAAAATAAGTAGGGTGTGGTGCCACACGCCTGTAGTTCTAACTGCTTGGAAGACTGAGGCAGAAGGATCGCTTAAGCCCAGCATGTGGAGACTTCATTGGCATGCACTCCAGCCTGGGCAACAGAGTGAGACTTCAACTCAAAAACAAATTTTTTTTTTAATCTTCTGTTCAAAAACTCCCAAATCTGTGTCATATCTGAGTCTATTTCTGAATATTACTTATCCCTTCAGATTGTTTGCTTGGTTTTGATTATGGCCTGTAATTTTTTTGTTGAAAGCCAGTCATTTTGTAGCTGGGTATGGTAGCTGGGAGCGGCCACTGCACTCCAGTCTGGGCAACAAAGTGAGACTCCAACTTAAAAAAAAAAAAAAAAAAAAAAGCAAGCCAGTCATTTTGTATCAGATAATAGGAACTGGGGTAAATAAAACTTTAATGTGAGATTCTGTTTTAATTTTGTAGGAGTTAGCTTGTGTTTAATATCTGCTATAGCAAACAAAACACATTACACATTCCAGAGACTTCTTTTTTTTGTAAAGCAGGATTTATTGAGAGGTCAGAAAAGTTCCTACAGTGGGAGGGGACTCAAGGGGGTTGCCCATCTTCTAATTTCTTTAATGTTCTTGTCTTTCCTGTAGACTTTGAACTTCCTTAAGAACATGTTATCATATGGAGTATAAATCATGAAACTTCAGTTCCTTCAGCTGTTATTACACTAGAACCTTGTTGGTATGAGGGTAAGGTATATGTGTTGGAGGAAAGGGAAGTGCTTTCTATAGTCTTATGATTAAATCTC
Organism: Carlito syrichta; assembly: GCF_000164805.1. NCBI lineage: Eukaryota > Metazoa > Chordata > Mammalia > Primates > Tarsiidae > Carlito > Carlito syrichta. Next base: position 2,060 of record NW_007226360.1, read on the forward strand.
AGTCTTTTGTGAGCCTGTTTCCCCAACCTGTTTCACAAGCGTTTATTTTCAACCTACGCGTACGTGATAGAGGGAATTGAGAGAAGTGGGTGGTGGGAATTGGAGTTGAAGAAATGTCCTTTTCCCAAGTGGGGTAAGGCTCTAGTAAAGTGTTTTATCCCAGAGAAGGCCTTTGTTTTGGAGAACTCTCCGGACATACTTCTAAATGATTGCTATTGCTTCCCTCTGCCAGAACCAAGAGAGGATCTTTCTTAGTTCTATACCATGATAATTTGGTTAGATTATGGAACATAAATCAATAAAAGTGTAAAGATCCCCCCTCTCAACACTGTGCCCCCAGAAGTTTCTCACTCATGTTAGTTCACATTGTTTTCAGTAATTCATCAAAATTATCATTTCATTATTCCCATTAGTGTATAGTTCTAGTAGCGTCTGCTCTGGGTAAGTAGATCTTGACTGTTACTCTCTATATTTACTGGTCTTTTTGAATTTCAGAATGGCAGTTTTCCCTGTGACTTCCATTCTCTGATAGGTCCAAGAAAAGCTGTTGATTTTCAATTTGCCCAGCTTAATCTTGCCATAAAGGTAATGAATCCCACACTATTTAATGTTAGATATCCTACATTCTCTTTTTATACATTATGATTTATAAAAACACACACATATTTATAGGAAAATAAAATCATATTAAAAGAAAGGCAAGGCATTAATAAATACCAGATGCAGGAAGATGATCAAACTACATGGGTATAGTGCCAACTTATCCTCTGAACATGATAAGCACAATAGTGCATAGGGCCCCTGATAATGCTCAGGTCCCACAACAATATAATTATATTTACTTTTAGAATTTGAAAGAAAAATAATAATATTATGGCAATTATACATATTAATTTTTGATAGAGTAAGGGATTCACTTAGAGCCCAGCAAAGTCTGAATAAAATGAGTTAAATGAAAGGGTGTACTGTAATTGCAGGCTATTGGCAAAGTCTTAGATTTTGTGTTGGCTAGTGTCCCATGAGTGTTTATTATATTATCAGAAACATATAGCTAACTTCATACATTATATTATCACAAACATATAGCTAACTATATACATAAATATATGAATAAAAGGTGCTCATGCATTGAGTAATGATGATAGTCTTATTAACCAAAAATTACGTTGTGCACTCGAAGTAAAGAAATGAGAGAGGGAGAGATAGAAAGAGAGAGAAAGAGACTGAGACTGAGACTCAGACACTGAAGAGTCTCATCTGAGTGGGGAAAAAGTTGCAGATCTTTGTGTAAAAAAAGACATAATTTAATTTTGTTTTTGTTTGCTGTGGCCAAGTCCAGCCCACTATAAAATATAAAGAAGCCTGTCTGAAGAGCATCCCACTCTGAGCATCCCACTTGTAGCAAACTTAAACATCAGGAACCATCTATCCTATTTGTAACTCTTTTCTTATTCTCTTGTCTTGACTTATGTGTTTACTAGTCTATTGTCAGTCTGTTCTTCCTCCCCTCCACTTCAGCTCTGTGTGTATGTGTTTCTCTAGTAAGCTTGGCATTGCTTTCTTCATCACATTTATGCCTTTGTCTTTCAACTCAGGCATTCATGTCTCTTGGAACTTATACCCCACACGGGATTTGAGTTTTTTTTCTCAAGAACATTTAGGTTTGAAGGTCCTGCTTCATGACTCTACTCCCACTCAGCCACCTGATGGAAAGATACACATAGCCAAGACTTTAAAGTGTGTTTCAGTCTAAGTCTTGAGGATGAAAAAATGCCATTTGAGATAAAAGTTCTATTGATATGCCTTGGAATTATCAGTCACATAATTTTCTAAAATGTTCTCCAAATCCCATCACACTGCTTAAATTAAAATGTGATAATTCTACACAACAGAAAAATCATGGTGTTAGCTAAGAGGGGACTTAGTCAGTTTAAATCCTGGCTCTATTAGTTGTGCGAACTTAC
>NW_007226361.1:0-2047 GCF_000164805.1 Carlito syrichta
GAGAAAGAGACTGAGACTGAGACTCAGACACTGAAGAGTCTCATCTGAGTGGGGAAAAAGTTGCAGATCTTTGTGTAAAAAAAGACATAATTTAATTTTGTTTTTGTTTGCTGTGGCCAAGTCCAGCCCACTATAAAATATAAAGAAGCCTGTCTGAAGAGCATCCCACTCTGAGCATCCCACTTGTAGCAAACTTAAACATCAGGAACCATCTATCCTATTTGTAACTCTTTTCTTATTCTCTTGTCTTGACTTATGTGTTTACTAGTCTATTGTCAGTCTGTTCTTCCTCCCCTCCACTTCAGCTCTGTGTGTATGTGTTTCTCTAGTAAGCTTGGCATTGCTTTCTTCATCACATTTATGCCTTTGTCTTTCAACTCAGGCATTCATGTCTCTTGGAACTTATACCCCACACGGGATTTGAGTTTTTTTTCTCAAGAACATTTAGGTTTGAAGGTCCTGCTTCATGACTCTACTCCCACTCAGCCACCTGATGGAAAGATACACATAGCCAAGACTTTAAAGTGTGTTTCAGTCTAAGTCTTGAGGATGAAAAAATGCCATTTGAGATAAAAGTTCTATTGATATGCCTTGGAATTATCAGTCACATAATTTTCTAAAATGTTCTCCAAATCCCATCACACTGCTTAAATTAAAATGTGATAATTCTACACAACAGAAAAATCATGGTGTTAGCTAAGAGGGGACTTAGTCAGTTTAAATCCTGGCTCTATTAGTTGTGCGAACTTACAAGCAAATTGAGCCCCTGTGCTCCTTGGTTTCCTTATCTAATAGATTGTAATAATAATGACGCAGGATTGCTGTGAGAGTTACAAAAGTCACAAGTTTGGGTATATACACCCCACAGAAAATTAAGTGCCACATACACATTGCTATTATAATTGTTTGCAAAGCTGTCTCAGAGTACTTTCAATTGAAGGTCATCTGTGCTCTCATCTCAGCTCTTCTACTGGTAATTTTTCCAAAAGAGGTTCTTTGAAATATAGAATATTCCAATCTGTCTATGCTTCAGGACAGATTCACTGGTTGGTTCTGTAGGTCTTTGCTGCTCTATCTGAGCCTGTCTACTGTTTTCTCAAATGTGAATCCATTTATATTTACTGCAGGGTATGGACAAGAAAGGTCCTTTGGAAATAAGCTTTTCCCTGCCTTTGCGGATCTCTTTACTGCCCCTTGAGGATGCTCAGTGGGCAGAAAGGCTGAGGGCTTACAACAGATCCCTCAAGAGGACATCTACCCAGTCCTCTTATAACTTTTCCAGTGGACTGTATTTGGTGGGCAGCAGATGCTTTGTCACAGAGTGATGCCTGAGATACCTCAGATCACACCCAACAGCTGACTTGGGACCAAACATGGGAGAAATTAGGCCCCAGATGCAAAACTGACCAGACCTCTCCCTGCCTATGCTACTGTCACTACACATTTCAGATAATCAGAAAGCAGTCAGCAACACCCTACCAAGCACTCCCAAAGGTCTGATAAATCTCTGCAAGAGGTTAGAGATAAGGTTGAGAATCATTCAGAGAGACATCTGGCTTATACAAATAGCTCAAAATTTTTCAAAACATATTGTTCTTGACAGGGACCAGGCTTCTGCCAACCAATTCTTCTTGGGATGAGAATGGTCCCCAGGTCCATTCAATGCTATTCTAATTCTTTTATTCTGGTCTTCATCTGAGACTGTGCAAGGGCCATGGGATTAACTCATGCCCATGAACTTTAACTCCATGCTGCCCAACATTATCACTTTATCATAATTGTCCTAAGTGGGTTGAATAGCCCAGCTCTTCTTACCTACCCAAAATAGATGTTATCCAAAGTCAGTCAACTGCCTGTCAGTGCAGTTCCCCAGTTCATGGTGTCATGACCTCCCATTACTCCAGCTGCTTTTTCCTCATGACTCCCTTGATGTACTCTGGGTACTTGAAAAGTATGAAATTTTAAAAAATTGAAGTTCATGCACAGTCAGCTTAAAGGGGATTTCCTCAATGTGCATTCTTTTCTGAGAACTTCATTGGATAGTACC
>NW_007226362.1:0-706 GCF_000164805.1 Carlito syrichta
TGCCATTTGAGATAAAAGTTCTATTGATATGCCTTGGAATTATCAGTCACATAATTTTCTAAAATGTTCTCCAAATCCCATCACACTGCTTAAATTAAAAATGTGATAATTCTACACAACAGAAAAATCATGGTGTTAGCTAAGAGGGGACTTAGTCAGTTTAAATCCTGGCTCTATTAGTTGTGCGAACTTACTAGCAAATTGAGCCCCTGTGCTCCTTGGTTTCCTTATCTAATAGATTGTAATAATAATGACGCAGGATTGCTGTGAGAGTTACAAAAGTCACAAGTTTGGGTATATACACCCCACAGAAAATTAAGTGCCACATACACATTGCTATTATAATTGTTTGCAAAGCTGTCTCAGAGTACTTTCAATTGAAGGTCATCTGTGCTCTCATCTCAGCTCTTCTACTGGTAATTTTTCCAAAAGAGGTTCTTTGAAATATAGAATATTCCAATCTGTCTATGCTTCAGGACAGATTCACTGGTTGGTTCTGTAGGTCTTTGCTGCTCTATCTGAGCCTGTCTACTGTTTTCTCAAATGTGAATCCATTTATATTTACTGCAGGGTATGGACAAGAAAGGTCCTTTGGAAATAAGCTTTTCCCTGCCTTTGCGGATCTCTTTACTGCCCCTTGAGGATGCTCAGTGGGCAGAAAGGCTGAGGGCTTACAACAGATCCCTCAAGAGGACATCTACCCAGT
>NW_007226363.1:0-1587 GCF_000164805.1 Carlito syrichta
AGCAAATTGAGCCCCTGTGCTCCTTGGTTTCCTTATCTAATAGATTGTAATAATAATGACGCAGGATTGCTGTGAGAGTTACAAAAGTCACAAGTTTGGGTATATACACCCCACAGAAAATTAAGTGCCACATACACATTGCTATTATAATTGTTTGCAAAGCTGTCTCAGAGTACTTTCAATTGAAGGTCATCTGTGCTCTCATCTCAGCTCTTCTACTGGTAATTTTTCCAAAAGAGGTTCTTTGAAATATAGAATATTCCAATCTGTCTATGCTTCAGGACAGATTCACTGGTTGGTTCTGTAGGTCTTTGCTGCTCTATCTGAGCCTGTCTACTGTTTTCTCAAATGTGAATCCATTTATATTTACTGCAGGGTATGGACAAGAAAGGTCCTTTGGAAATAAGCTTTTCCCTGCCTTTGCGGATCTCTTTACTGCCCCTTGAGGATGCTCAGTGGGCAGAAAGGCTGAGGGCTTACAACAGATCCCTCAAGAGGACATCTACCCAGTCCTCTTATAACTTTTCCAGTGGACTGTATTTGGTGGGCAGCAGATGCTTTGTCACAGAGTGATGCCTGAGATACCTCAGATCACACCCAACAGCTGACTTGGGACCAAACATGGGAGAAATTAGGCCCCAGATGCAAAACTGACCAGACCTCTCCCTGCCTATGCTACTGTCACTACACATTTCAGATAATCAGAAAGCAGTCAGCAACACCCTACCAAGCACTCCCAAAGGTCTGATAAATCTCTGCAAGAGGTTAGAGATAAGGTTGAGAATCATTCAGAGAGACATCTGGCTTATACAAATAGCTCAAAATTTTTCAAAACATATTGTTCTTGACAGGGACCAGGCTTCTGCCAACCAATTCTTCTTGGGATGAGAATGGTCCCCAGGTCCATTCAATGCTATTCTAATTCTTTTATTCTGGTCTTCATCTGAGACTGTGCAAGGGCCATGGGATTAACTCATGCCCATGAACTTTAACTCCATGCTGCCCAACATTATCACTTTATCATAATTGTCCTAAGTGGGTTGAATAGCCCAGCTCTTCTTACCTACCCAAAATAGATGTTATCCAAAGTCAGTCAACTGCCTGTCAGTGCAGTTCCCCAGTTCATGGTGTCATGACCTCCCATTACTCCAGCTGCTTTTTCCTCATGACTCCCTTGATGTACTCTGGGTACTTGAAAAGTATGAAATTTTAAAAAATTGAAGTTCATGCACAGTCAGCTTAAAGGGGATTTCCTCAATGTGCATTCTTTTCTGAGAACTTCATTGGATAGTACCCCTCAGGCTGATTGTGGAAAAAAACTGAACTTATACTATTTTGTTAGAACAAGTACCTTATTTAAAGGAAATTAGCAATGAAAGAACTGAGATGAGACAGATCAGATGATCTGCATTTGAGAGTACTTTGAGACAGCTCTGCAACTACCAAGAGATGAATAGATTTTAGAGGGAGAAAACAACCAGGTTGCCTGGCTTCCAAGTATAGAGTTCATAGGGCAATAGAATTGATACATCTATGTTGGATGTTTCTTGGGCCTATAACCAGGGTACTTATATTTAATTACAATTA